>NC_081758.1:4049963-4354130 GCF_963082965.1 Carassius carassius | reverse complement strand
TCCAAGGCCTGCAAGTTCTCATCCACGCTTGTGGCCAAGGCTTACAGAGCTGCAGGCCAGGCTGCTTCTGCCCTGCATGCCATGGCCTCACCTCAGGTCTATCAGGCCAAGCTGCTCCGGCAGCTGCACGAGGGCAGTGCTGATCCAGGGGTTTTGCAAGAGGCGCATACTGCTACTGAACTCGCTCTCCGGGCGACGAAGGTCCGGAGTGCTTCCTCGCCGCTCTCGTTCTCCTCTCCCCTTGCCAGTTTCCATGCAAAGCCGGCTCAAGAACGCTTCGCCTTCTCATGCCCTCTTTGCTACTTGGAGTCAGAAGAGTGCCCACACTCCACTCCCGCTAAGAGACGCTATGCCTCCCATGCCGGGGCTGTCTGCTCCACCACGCTGCCCCACTGTGGGTACACCTGTAGTCCCCTTGA
Source organism: Carassius carassius (assembly GCF_963082965.1). Lineage (NCBI taxonomy): Eukaryota > Metazoa > Chordata > Actinopteri > Cypriniformes > Cyprinidae > Carassius > Carassius carassius. Next base: position 4,353,711 of record NC_081758.1, on the reverse strand, counting down.
CCCCGCTGGTTCGGTTCCTGGGAGCCAGGCTAGAGCTCCCCAGGCCTTCCCGCTGGCTCATCCGGATGCTCAGGCTCGGCTACGCGATTCAGTTCGCCCGGCGTCCCCCCAGGTTTCGGGGTGTCCATGCGACGATAATGGGCAGAAGATGCCCCTGTCATGCGCGCGGAGGTCGCGACCCTGCTGGCAAAGGGCTTTTACAGCCCTTACTTCATAGTACCCAAGAAGTCAGGTGGGTTTCAGGCCAATCCTGGACTTGCGTGCCTTGAACTGAGCTCTGCACAGACTCCCGTTCAAGATGCTAACGCCCAAGCGCATTTTCGAATGCATTCGTCCGATGGATTGGTTTGCAGCGATCGACCTGAAGGACGCGTACTCTCATGTCTCCATTCTTCCTCGACACAGACCGTTTCTTCGGTTTGCTTTCGAGGGGCAGGCATATCAGTACAAGGTTCTCCCATTCGGGTTGGCCCTGTCTCCCTGCATCTTTACGAAGGTCGCGGAGGGAGCCCTGGCTCCTCTCAGGGAACAAAGTGTCCGTATCCTCAACTACCTCGATGACTGGCTGATCCTAGCTCACTCTCGAGAGCGGTTGTGCGAGCACAGGGATCTGGTGCTCAGACACCTTGCCCGACTGGGCCTTCAGGTCAACTGGGAAAAGAGCAAGCCCTCCCCTGTGCAGAGGATCTCTTTTCTCGGTATGGAAATAGACTTGGTCGCCATGTTCGCGAGGCTTACGAACGAGCGAGTGCAGTCACTGCTGAATTGCCTGAGACAATTTGAGGGCAAGAGAGCGGTTCCACTGAAACTGTTTCAGAGGCTCCTGGGGCATATGGCATCCGCGGCGGCGGTTATACCACTCGGGCTACTCCATATGAGACCGCTTCAGCACTGGATTCACGACCGAGTCCCGAGATGGGCATGGCAACAGGGCACGCTCCGAGTGACTATCACTCCGGCCTGCCACCGATACTTCACCCCGTGGTTGGACCCCTCGTTTCTACAGGCCGGCGTGCCCCTAGAACCAGAGTGTCCAGACATGTTGTTGTGTCAACAGGCTGGGGTGCCATGTGCAACGGACATGCTGCGTCGGGCTCCTGGACAGGACCCCGACTTTAGTGGCATGTCAATTGCCTCGAGTTGCTAGCAGTACGGCTCTGCACCGCTTCAGTGCCCTGCTGAAGAACAAGCACGTTCTGGTCCGTACAGACAATACTGCGACCATAGCGTACATAAACCCTCAGGGTGGTCTACACTCCCGCCGCATGTCGCAACTCGCTCGCCATCTCCTCTTGTGGACTCACAAGCATCTGAGGTTGCTTTGTGCCATTCACATTCCGGGCAGGCTCAATCGTGCAGCCGACGAGCTCTCACGGCAGCAGTCTCGCCCCAAGGTCTATGTGGCCACCATTTCTGCTCACCATGACCCTGTTGAAGGTAAGTCTCTGGGGAGGCACGATCTGATCATCAGGTTCCTGAGAGGAGCAAGGAGGCTCAATCCGCCTCGCCCTCACCAAGTCCCCTCTTGGGACCTCGCAGTGGTTCTATCGGCACTGCAGAGGGCTCCCTTCGAACCCTTGCTCTCAGTTGAGCTAAAGTTTTTATCTTTGAAAACTGCGCTCCTGACGGCTTTGGCTTCTGTGAAGAGGGTCGGGGACCTGCAGGCATTTTCAGTTGATGAAGCGTGCCTGGAATTCGGGCCGGGTAACTCTCACGTTACCTTGAGACCCCGGCCTGGGTACGTACCCAAAGTTCCCACCACTCCTTCTAGGGATCAGGTGGTGAACTTGCAGGCGAAGCCCCTGGAGGAGGCAGACCCAGAGGTTGTCCCACTCGATAGTTGATGCTATTGTGCTGGCTTATCAGGCTCAAGACCTGCCATGCCCCCTAGGGGTGAGAGCTCACTCAACTAGGAGTGTAGCTTCCTCCTCCCCCATGGCGCCTCGCTACCAGACATCTGTAGAGCTGCGGGCTGGGCGACACCTAACACATTCGCAAGATTTTATAATCTCCGTGTAGAGTAAGGACCTGCTCGGTGTCAATCCGCTTGCTGCGCCATTCCACTCCGCGAACTGGATGCGTGCGCTATTCCCATCAGGTGAGTTCCTCAGTCAGAACCCTGGGTTCCTCCAGCATTGTTAATGTCCAACACTTGTGTACATTCCCCTTGGTCAGCCCTGTGTGGGACAAGGTGCCTCCATGTGGTGTGATTCCCCTTTCTGGGCAATCCCACGTGTGTATGTCCACAGTAAGTCTCTCCGCAGCATGTGTCTTTCCCTTTGCAAGCCCCTTGCCAGCTCTGTCGTTGAAACTTCCACCCTGCGGGCTGGATACCTCAGAGTTTTTATGTATCACCACCTAGGTGGATAACGGCCTTCTGTAAGTCCTCCCACGGGCAGGCAGCCTGCTAGCATACGTCCAGCTGGAATATGCTACCCAGTCTAGTCTGTGTAAGTTATGAGCCCCCACTCCTGCTGGCCTCACTACAGGGTGCTATCACTCACATGGGTCGCTGGAAGACAGCCATGTGGCGTTTTGTAAGGGACCCCATTTGTAACGTCGAACGTGACCGACTGAAAGGGAACATCTTGGTTACATATGTAACCCTCGTTCCTTGAAGGAGGGAACAGAGACATTACGTCCCCTTGCCACATTGCTGTTCCGCTGAACAGCCGGGTCACTGGCTCGGCTCTCAGCGAAGACTTGAATGCGAGTTGCTCGCGTTGCTTCTTATATACCCGCTCTGCGGGGCGGAGCTCGCGATGCAAATCCCACAGACCAAGGTACTTTGTGTACCATTGGCTCGTTTTGTACCACTCGAAGGTGATTGGGCTCTCGGGCGAGATCCCATTCGTAACGTCTCTGTTCCCTCCTTCAGGGAATGAGGGTTACATGCGTAACCAAGACATTCCTGTAGCTCAGTTGGTAGAGCGCAAGGTTGGAGGTTCGATTCCCCGGGAACACATGATAGGTAAAAATTTATAGCCTGAATGCACTGTAAGTCGCTTTGGATAAAAGCGTCTGCTAAATGCATAAATTTTAATTTAATTTAATTTTAATTTAAATACTGTAATAAATGTTTTGTACATTGTTCATTCATGTTAGTTAATACATTAACATTAACTAATGGAACACTATTGTAAAGTGTTACCGAAACATTTTGTGGTTTTTAAACCATGACATGTTCAAATCACGGTATACCTTTAAACCGGTATTCGGCCGGGCCTAATAGTTAAAGCACACAAAAATACAAACACACCTCAGTAGAAGCACAAACTAACTTAATTATTTATTTGATAAATTCAGGCCAACAGCTCTATGCAATTAAACATCCACTGATGAATAAAAGCTGCATATAACGGATTATGACTGGCGGAAACACGTGTAGGCCAGCTCACATGTGGAAGATGATTATTCTGAAACAAAGGAAAAGTCAAACTTTTGTTTAGTTGTGATTAAAGAGCCTTGACAGCTGACATAAAAATATTCATGGAACATGTTTTTATGTATCTATTCCTGACATGGAACAGAAGTGCAGTGCTATATTTAGTTAGCCTGTGTTGTTTTTGTAAAGAGTAAACACTGTGATATGATGCATTCTGAATAAACGAGCCTTGTATTTCTGTTGTTTTATATATGATGTGCATTATGTTTTCAATAAATCCATTATATATATATATATATATATATATATATATATATTAGTAAACTTTCAACTTTTCATCCCTCCTGTGTCCATTTGTACTTCAGTCAGTAATTGTAAAAGGCATTTCAACCCAATGGCTGTCTCTCATCTGAGAGGTGATATTATTAATAAAATAATTTTGTCTTCCTTGACAGATATCTCCATATCTGCCTTTCATTAATTATTGCTGATTAAAAAATCCACTGAACGAGCCAAAACATGCCCTGGATGCCAGCCAAATGAAAGTGGCCCTTTAACTATTTATGGATGTGTGACACTGAAATTTGATGCGCACTAATTTGGCTACAGAAACATGATGAAACACACAATAAGTTTGAACCCAAGCAGACAGGTAGATGGTTGTTTACTGTGACCACCTCATATCTGCACTGCAATGTGTGCTGATGAAATACACGTCTCATAAGAAAACACTGTTCTACTGACTTTTATGCAAATGCCTCAATAACTCACTTTGGTGCTGCTATCAACTCTGTGGAGCACAAAAAGACAATATAGAAAAGAACATTGACAACCAAAAGCAGCTGCGAATTGTAATGAAATTGTAATTGAAATTGTAATGAAAAATGAATCACATTTTATGAAGGTTAAAAAAATAAAAATCTAAATAGGCAGTACCATTCAAACGTTTGGGGTCAGTAAGATTTTTTATGCTCACCAAGGCTAAATACATGTGATTAAAATATAGTAAAACAGTAATATTGTGAAATATCATTACACATATTTATCTATATGAATACAATGTAAAATGTAATTTATTGCTGTGATCAAAGCTGCATTTTCTGCATTATTACTCCAGTTTCACATGATCCTTCAGAAATCATTCTAATATGCTGACTTATTGCTAAAGAAGCATTTCTGATTATTATCAATGTATGGCAGCATTTATTTGCAATAGAAATCTTTTGTAACATTATAAATGTCTTTACTGTCACTTTCGATCAATTTAACGCATCCTTGCTGAATTAGTATTTATGTAACTAACTGTTGTGAAGAACCAGACGGAGTTTGATCCATTTGCAGTTCTTTAATTGGGATAGTCAAACAGACGGGGTCAAACTTCAGCAAACTGAGCAATAGGGGCGAGGCAGCGACAGAGTCGGGAAATCAGGCAGAAAGTCAAGGTAGGCAGAGAACAATCAATAACGTGAAACATTCAAGGGTCAAGACAAGAAAACAAAACATGGGTAATAACGCTCAGAACTGACAGCCGGGGCAAATCAAGATTTCGCAATGAGTGTGTGTGTGTGTGAGCAGCTTATATGAGTGTGGAAATGAGGTGCAGGTGTAAGTGTAATTAGTTCCAGGTATGAGGCCTTGTGGGAAATGGAGTTCATAGTAAAACTAATATTCGGGCAATGGCTCCCTCTGTTGTTGCAAGGGAGGCAGTACAGGAACCTCCTCTGTAACACTAACAGACTAAATAACTATGTAAACTATTTATTTATATATGTATTTATTTAATGTTATTATTATTATTATTATTATTATTTATTTTTAACTAAAAGTTGACCTGTTAGCCAGCACCCCCCAATGGTCTCCTTGCTGAACTCTGCCCTCTGACAGCCAAGCCCCCCCCTCCCCACACACACACACACATACACACACACCATACACAAAGACTCCTCACCCATCTTCATTACTACAACAAGCTTACAACAAGCAAAAAAAACTGTAAACTTGTTATTACTTGCAATACTGTCTGTTCATCCAGGAACACTGAGTAATCCATTTGCACACTGAAATATTTTCTATGCACTTTACTGTCCATTGCAATAGTGTAAATTATGTTCATATGATCATAGTTCTGCCTATAGTGTACATACACTTTTACATAAACCATATGTATAGTATGTTCATAGTACACCTATCTGTATATCATGCTGATAGTATTTAAAATCTGTAAATTATGTCCATAATACTTATCTGTATAGTTACTGTACATATTGTAGGCCTTGTATATTCTGTACTTACTGCTTATTGCACTTCTGGTTAGGTGCTAACTCCGTTGCCTTGTACCTTACATGTGCAGTGACAATAAAGTTGAATCTAATCTAATCTAATTATGGGACTCAGAGCTGAAAGTGCCATACCTAACTTAAAATTGTAACAGTTCCTTACTTCAGTGTGTTACACACATCATTTTGGTGTTTTTGATAATAAGACTCTTTGGGATGTACTTTTATTATCAACGAGAGTTGATAATGCTCAAAAATTTTAAAAGTTATAGACACTGAATGCCTTGAATTTTTTATTTTTATTTTTATTTTATTTTTTTACCACACTGAATTTCTTTTTGTAATTTGATATAAAAATACATGAAATCAGTCCTGGAGCAACTAGGAAAGTAATGGGTTGAAAGTCAAATGTCTCATGAGTTTCTATTTCAATTCTGAAGAAGATACCATGAAAAACAAGATTTCTGCAACAATTTTTCTGAGACTATGTCTACCCCTACCCCCAAATAGAAATAAAAAATACAAATAAATAAAACTTTGTATGCCAATTACAGAACATAGTAAGATTGCTAGAAATGCAGCATTTACAATTAATTCTGGTCATATAGTCAATTATCATATGCTGATGTGCTGATGGTCAGTTATAGAGATAGTAATCATATGGACATACAAACAAACAGTTACATTTTTGGTTAAGAAACCACACTGGCTCTACACAGAGATTATAAATTCTCACGTGTTAGGTGTCGCTCAGCCCGCAGCTCTACATATGTCTGTTAGCGAGGCACCATGCAGCAGCACCCAGGAGGAGGCTACACTCCTAGTTGATTGAGCTCTCACCCCTAGGGGGCATGGCAGGTCTTGGTCTGATAAGTATTTTGGATAAAGCTTGGAGACAGCTTTTCCCATCTGCTAGCCTCCGTAAAAAACAAAGAGCTGGTCTGAGGTCCTGAAGCACTGAGTTCTGTCTACATAAGTGCGGACAACATGTACTGGACAGAGCAGTGCCAGGGCTGGGTCTGCCTCCTCCAGGGGCAGCACTTGCAAGTTCACCACCTGTTCTCTAAAAGGAGTGGTGGGAACTTTGGGCATGTTTCCAGGCCGGGGTCTCAAGATAACGTGAAAGTTGGCCGGCCCAAATTCCAGACATGCTTCATCAACTGAAAATGCCTGCAGGTCGCCGACCTTTTTAACTGAAGCCAAAGCCTTCAGGAGCGCTGTTTTCAATGATGAAAACTTTAGCTCTACTGAGAGCAAGGGTTTGAAGGGAGCCCTCTGCAGTGCAGATAGAACCACTGCGAGGTCCCAAGAGGGAACTTGATGAGGGCGAGGCGGAATGGCCCCCCTCAGGAACCTGATGACCAGATCATGCTTCCCAAGAGACTTACCATCAACAGGGTCATAGTGAGCCCAAATGGTCGCTACATAGACCTTCAGGGTGGAAGGAGACAGCCTTTGTTCCAACCCTTCCTGAATAAAGTAAAGCACTGACCCGATCAGGCATCTCCAGGGGTCTTCAAGACGTTAAGAACACCAAGTGCCAAAGAGGTTCAACTTCAAAGCATAGGCATGTCTGGTAGACAAGGCAATAGCCGAAGTGATGGTAGCTACTACCTGAGGTGAGGTGGCAAGGTACCTAAACCTTCCGTGACCCATCCAGAACCCACACATATATGTTCCAAAGATTGGGACATGGGTGCTAGAGGGTGCCCTGTCTCTGAGAAAGCAGCTCCTTCCTCAGAGGAATTGGTCAGGGACGGGCTGTCACAAAGAGTACACATTCGAGGAACCAAGTCCAGCCGGGCCAATAAGGCGCAACCATGAGGAACTCCTCCTCATCCTCCCTGATCTTGCACAACATATGTGCAAGAAGGCTTATGGGGGAAATGCATACTTGTGCACACCAAGCATCCAGCTGTGCACCAGAGCATCCATGCCAAGGGTGCCCCCGGTCAGGGAGTAAAACAAATGGCAGTGGGATTTATCTGGAGAGGCAAACAGGTCTACCTGAGCATCTCCCAAGTGTTCCCAAATCAGCTAAACCGACTAGGGGTGGAGTCTCCATTCCCCGGGGCGAGACTGTTGACGTGTAAGATCATCAGCTAACAATTGAGCCTATCTGGGATGTGAATGGCATGAAGTGACCTCAGATGCTTCTGACTCCTCAAGAGGAGATGGCGAGCAAGTTGCGATATGCGACGGGAGCATAGACTGCCCTGACGGTTGATGTACAGTACGGTCGCAGTTAAACCACAGCTTGACCCCAAAGAACTAGTTAATTATAGACCAATCTCGAATCTCCCTTTTCTGTCCAAGATACTCGAAAAGGTGGTATCCTCACAATTATATTCCTTCTTAGAGAAAAATGGTATATGTGAGGATTTCCAGTCAGGATTTAGACCGTATCATAGTACTGAGACTGCTCTCCTTAGAGTTACAAATGATCTGCTCTTATCATCTGATCGTGGGTGTATCTCTCTATTAGTTTTATTGGATCTTAGTGCTGCGTTTGACACAATTGACCACAAAATTCTTTTGCATAGACTTGAACACTTTGTTGGCATCAGTGGAAGTGCATTAGCATGGTTTAAATCGTACTTATATGACTGCCATCAGTTCGTAGCAGTGAATGAAGATGTATCCTATCGATCACAAGTGCAGTATGGAGTACCTCAAGGCTCAGTACTAGGGCCGCTACTCTTCACGCTCTATATGTTACCCTTGGGAGATATCATCCGGAAACATGGTGTTAGCTTTCACTGTTATGCTGATGATACTCAACTCTATATTTCTTCGCAAGTAATGACAAGTAATTTCTTACTGCTAAATTCTGAAAAAACAGAGGTGTTAATTATAGGACCTAAAAACTCCGGTTGTAATAACCTAGAACACTGTCTAAGACTTGATGGTTGCTCTGTCAATTCTTCGTCATCAGTTAGGAACCTAGGTGTGCTATTTGATGGCAGTCTTTCCTTAGAAAGCCACGTTTCTAGCATTTGTAAAACTGCATTTTTCCATCTCAAAAATATATCTAAATTACGGCCTATGCTCTCAATGTCAAATGCAGAAATGTTAATCCATGCTTTTATGACCTCAAGGTTAAATTATTGTAATGCTTTATTGGGTGGTTGTTCTGCCCGCTTAGTAAACAAACTACAGCTAGTCCAAAATGCAGCAGCAAGAGTTCTTACTAGAACCAGGAAGTATGACCATATTAGCCCGGTCCTGTCAACACTGCACTGGCTCCCTATCAAGCATCGTATAGATTTTAAAATATTGCTTATTACCTATAAAGCCCTGAATGGTTTAGCACCTCAGTATTTGAATGAGCTCCTTTTACATTATAATCCTCTACGTCCGCTACGTTCTCAAAACTCAGGCAATTTGATAATACCTAGAATATCAAAATCAACTGCGGGCGGCAGATCCTTTTCCTATTTGGCGCCTAAACTCTGGAATAACTTACCTAATATTTTTCGGGAGGCAGACACACTCTTGCAGTTTAAATCTAGATTAAAGACCCATCTCTTTAACCTGGCATACACATAACATACTAATATGCTTTTATTATCCAAATCCGTTAAAGGATTTTTAGGCTGCATTAATTAGGTAAACCGGAACCGGAAACACTTCCCATAACACCCTATGTACTTGCTACATCATTAGAAGAATGGCATCTACGCTAATATTTGTCTGTTTCTCTTTTGTTCCGAGGTCACCGTGGCCACCAGATCCAGTCTGTGTCCAGATCAGAGGGTCACTGCAGTCACCCGGATCCAGTATGTATCCAGACCAGATGCTGGATCAGCACCTAGAAAGGACCTCTACTTCCCTGAAAGACAGTGGAGACCAGGACAACTAGAGCCCCAGATACAGATCCCCTGTAAAGACCTTGTCTCAAAGGAGCACCAGGACAAGACCACAGGAAACAGATGATTCTTCTGCACAATCTGACTTTGCTGCAGCCTGGAATTGAACTACTGGTTTCGTCTGGTCAGAGGAGAACTGGCCCCCCAACTGAGCCTGGTTTCTCCCAAGGTTTTTTTCTCCATTCTGTCACCGATGGAGTTTCGGTTCCTTGCCGATGTCGCCTCTGGCTTGCTTAGTTGGGGACACTTCATCTACAGCGATATCGTTGACTTGATTGCAAATAAATGCACAGACACTATTTAATTGAACAGAGATGACATAACTTAATTCAATAATGAACTGCCTTTAACTATCATTTTTTCATTATTGACACTGTTTTCCTAATGAATGTTGTTCAGTTGCTTTGACGCAATGTATTTTGTTTAAAGCGCTATATAAATAAAGGTGACTTTGACTTTGACTTTGGCAGTGTTGTACGTATGGACCAGAATGTGCTTGTCCCTCAGCAGGGCCCTGAAGTGGTGCAGAGCAAGCCATACTGCTAGCAACTCAAGGCAATTGATATTCCACTGAAATCTGGGTACTGTCCAGGAGCCTGACGCAGCATGCCCGTTGCACATGGCACCCCAGCCCATGGCAGAGGCATCTGTTGACACAACAACATGTCTGGACACTGGTTCTAGGGGAAAGCCAGCCCATAGAAATGAGATATCCAATCAAGGGGTGAAGGTTCGGAGGCAGGCTGGAGTGACGGTCACTCTGAGACATGAGATGGAGACATGAAAGTACGCGTCCTTCAGCTCGATCGCTGCAAATCAATCCAACGGAAACTCAACCAGCTGCGCCATTTGTGAGGGGTATGTGGCCCGAAGAGGGTGGCTCGTCTGGGAAGCCAACATGGTAACCCTCAGATCACCCTGGCCACCAGCCAAAGTAGCCCTCTTACAAGAAAAGGAGCTAGATCGGGGTGCAGCAGAGGGGACTCTATACCTTTTAAGGTAATCAAGTCTCGATCATAACACCAGGATGGTCATGTCCCCGCAATGAGAACATGAGTCATCCACGAACTAAGTCTCAGCGTGATGAAATCCCAGACAGGTGATACAGCGATCTTGGGCATCACAAGAAGCCTTAAGTCAACCGATCCCAGAAACACACGGGTGGAATGACATCTTTAAAAATAATCAACCATAACCAAAAACTATTTTAGAAAGCTCTTTCAGAGGTGCTGAAGCACTCAGGGGAATGCGGGAGCTGAAGGCAGGAAGCTTTTGACGAACCGCTGAATCGCACTGTTGCACCAACACCAGCTCACTTGCATTAAGCGAAAGCTTGAATACAAATCCTAAAGATCAAGTTACACTGTGTACCATTGGTTCGTTTTGTTACCACTTGAATGTTATTGGGCTCTCAGGCGAAACCGACTGAAAGGGAACATATAATTACCTATAGGTATTATCATGGGCACATTAACGCACAGGCTTTAAGGGGCTGAAGCCCACTGGCCTACACTTGGGAGGGGCCTACTGGGCTGCTGGGAAATTATATTTTTTGAATAATTCTTTGTACATACTTTGTACGTACATGATGTTGCAGCAGTTGCAACATCATTCTGTAAACAAATTTAAACACAAATTTTCAGCAATGCCCTGCTTGTAGTATTTGTAGTGAATGGTTTAGTTTAGTTTCCCCCCACACAGTTTGTATAGTTGGTATGTTCCACCGCTATGCAGTAAGCTGAATGCACAATGCGTTAGTAAAGAAGAAGAATGAGTTCTATTTTGTGTACATGTCTCTATGTTAAGGTGTCCTGCATTCCAGCCCAAGCCCGATGACCCCGACTTTTTTACACCACACAGGCCAGGCTTTGTGCAAATTTTCACGTCATAGCCTGGCCTCGGGCCTATTTAAGGCTTCTCATTATTTGTATATTTTAGACATCCATCAATTAGTGATGAAAAAAAATACAGCTGTGCTGGAAACAACACAAGACCGTGCTACCGCGACTGACGAGAAGTAATTACCATAAATGTGTCACGGGGAAACAGTAAGGAGATATTTGAATAAATAATATATATTTGAGTCAGTCAGTTACCTATTTTTTCTGTTGGTATTTGATAGAATCCATGATGCCATGTATCTGAACAAGATGTCCAGGACCTCCAGCAGAAATCTAGACCCACCACATCAAAAATACAGCAGTACATTTCATTGTACACATGGGGTACTTTTTTTCTCTGTGTTCACCAAACCCATCTTTGGGTGGTGAGTTTTAGCAGAGTGTTTGCTGCTAAAAAGCAATTTTTTTTGTTTCATCTCAACATAGAAGCCAGTCCCATTTGAAGTTCCAGTCATGTCTGATAAATGAATATGCTTTAGTTTGCTTTTGGATGTTCTAGGATAATTATTTGTGAAACCCTCCTATACAACATGTGGTGATGTAGGTGCTGTTTGACCATTTTTTAAAAGGTTTTCTGAACCTGAGACTCAACTATTTTCTGCAGTTCTCCAGCTGTGATCCTTGGAAAGTCTTTAGCCACTCAAACTGACCTCCTCACCATGCATTAGGACGATATTGTCACACGTCCTCTTCCAGGCAGTTTTATAACATTTTCTGTTGAATGGAAATTCTTAATTATTGCCCTAAAGGTGGAAATGGGAATTTTCACTGCTCTAGCTCTTTTCTTAAAACCACTTCACTAATTTGTGAAGCTCAATTATCTTTTGCTGCACATCAGAAATATATTCTTTGGTTTTTCTCATTTTGATGGATGATTCAGGGAATTTGGGCTTTGTTTTTCCCCCCTATTTATATTTCTGTGATACAGGAAGCAATGGCTCGATAATTTTATATTTATAATCACCCTGGAGTAATCAAAATTGTGAATATGAATGGGAATATACTTCAGAGTTATTTTACTCATAAGAATTCAATAAAAGGGTGTCCTTAACTGTGACCAATGTGTATTAGAGAAAAACATTTATTTCATAATGATATGTTCCCCCATTTTAAATTCTTATTATCCAATGAAAGGTTAGATTTTTTGTGATTTTTTTTTTTATAAAAGATCAAAAGGATTAACAATGCAGATTAATTTTCACAGCCTTCTTTGATCATATTTACCAAGGGTGTCCATATTTTTGGACATGACTGTATATATATACAATAGAATGTATATATATATATATATATATGCATATGTTTGGGGGGGGGGTTCTACCAAATATCTTAAGGTGCTTCTTGCCATTTTAGACCAAACTCATCATAAGTTTCATGACATTAAAACACACTAGTAATATCAAAAGATTGCTGAACTGGTGAAGGTGAAAACACCAGTAGTTTGGTAAAAGCTAGCAAGGTTCATGTGCTTGGGTTCTTATCTGCACATCCCATCTGTGACACAGGATCTCTGAATTATTAGTTAAAAAAATAAATAAATAAATAATTTGTAAATGGGGAAATCAATACTGTTTTCCTCAGATAATGGCAGTCATGCAAAATTCACAAGTTGTCATATAGTAGCACCTGTGAAAAACAGCCACACTGCTTTCATAAGTAATAGCAAATGCAGAATAGAATGATGTGTTACCTGTAAAAAGTATCTGGCCCTGTAGTTTATTATGTAATGACCGACAGCTACACACAGATCCAAAATTCTGCGACCACTAGTGAAAACACTTACATTTCATTATTATATTATATTTCATTACAGAAAGTACAGCATGATAAATTGTAATATATATATATATATATATATATATATATATATAATTTTATTTTTTTTATTTGACTGCATTGTACAGAATATTTATATCTACCTTAAATTTTCATGACAGCAGCACTGGACTTGGAAATAAAAGAAGTAGGACTTGGAATATAAAAAGAACATCCCAGCTTCCATACATGAACATGTAACCTGATCACTGACCCTCATTTACTTACCGTTATTTAGTCAATTCAGAATAATGCACAATTTCAAATATTAATAAATTTTTATTTGTTTAAATTGTTTAGAAAAAAAATAAAAAATCTAGTAGATCTTAACCAGGTGGCCACAAGATGGTTTTCTAAATGTATAATCCTTATAAATTCAATATCAAAATTAATGAATTATTATTAATAGAAAATACAGAATTCTTAATCATAATTTGGTAAACTATTAGTTTAGTATCTAAATTTATAAAGTAAACTTAATATATTAAAACAATCATGCAGGACCTAAACCATTGTTACAGATGAGGTAGTGCTAAACGTAAAACAAAGGGAGAGAAGAGGATCTGGAACAAAGAAGGAGTTTACTGATGAAAACGAAGGAGGTACAGACTATATTAACAATATTACATTTAGCATACAACAAACACATCAACAACGATAAACAATCACGGACGAGGAGGAACTGAACAGAACGGGTATTTATACACACAGAATGTAATGAGGGAACAGGAGACAGGTGAGGATCAATCAATTAACTTAAACAAGAAAAGGAAGAGGACCAAATAAGGAAACAAGTTCATAAACGTGACAGTTCGCCCCCTCCCGGAACGGTGCGTCCTCGCACCGCAAGAGGAATACCAGCGGAGGGAGGGTGGGGGTTCTGGAGGCGGGCGAGGAGCAGGCCAGGAGCAGGTGACGAGGGAGCATGGAGGTAGGGACCAGGGCGGAGTGGAAGGAGGAAGGAGCCAGGGAGGAGCCCGGAGCAGGAGGAGCCAGATGGTCCACCAGAGACCAGCCAGGACGGAGATCCATGGTGGAGTCGACAGCGGGAGGAGCCATGGTGAAGGAGCCGACGACACCAGGGGGCCGACAGGTGGAGACTGCACCGGTGGGTGAGGAGCCCAAGATGGAGCAGCACAGCCGCAGAGCCAGGGTGACGTCGAGGATCCGGAGGGCCTAGGTGGAGCAGAAGGCTCTGGCGACCTAGGCGGAGGCGGGGTCCTGGAAGACCACTGTGGAGCCGGAGCGACCGAGGATGGAGGTGGAACCAGAGGGAAGGAGGAGCCTGACAGAGCCGGAGGGATGGAGTGACGAGGTGGAACCAGAGGAGTGGAGTCCCAAGGTGGCGGATGGTCGACGACTGACCAAGGTGGAGCCGGAAGGACGAGGGAGCCCAGTGGAGCAGGTGGGATTACAGGCCACGGTGGAGATGAGGGAGCTAAGAGCCAAGGCGGAGCCGCTGGGTTGAAGGACCGAGGAGGATTCCAGGGCTCGGAGGCTGGAGGCGGAGACAGGGCCTTAACACGCCAAGGCGGAGCTGGAGACTGGCAGTCCAGCGGCAAACCATCGCGCCCATATGGCGCGGACTGAGGGTGAGCTGCGGGACTGACTGGCACCAGCAGGGATGACAAGGAACTGGCTGGTCTAGGAGGAGGAGAGAGAGGAAGGATGGGAGGAAACACAGGAAGATCAGGGCTGGACGGAACCAGCGGAAGTGGAGCAGAGGGACTGGCAGATTTAGGAGGAGGTGGGAGAGGGAGGCTGGGAGGGAATACAGGAGACACAGAAGATTCAGAGCTGGGCGGAACCAGCGGAGACACATAAGATTCAGAGCTGGGCGGAACCAGCGGAGACACAGAAAATTCAGGGCTGGGCGGAACCAGCGGAGACACAGAAAATTCAGAGCTGGGCGGAACTAACGGAGAGACAGAAAATTTAGAGCTGGACGGAACCAGCAGAGAGACAGAAAATTCATAGCTGGGCGGAACCAGTGGAGAAACAGAAAATTCAGGGCTGGGCGGAACCAGCGGAGAAACAGAAAATTCAGAGCTGGGCGGAACCAGCGGAGAAAGAAGAAAATTCAGGGCTGGGCGGAACCAGCGGAGAAACAGAAAATTCAGGGCTGGGCGGAACCAGCGGAGAAACAGAAAATTTAGAGCTGGGCGGAACCAGCGGAGAAACAGAAAATTCAGGGCTGGGCGGAACCAGCGGAGAAACAGAAAATTCAGGGCTGGGTGGAACGAGCGGAGAAACAGAAAATTCAGGGCTGGGCTGAACCAGCGGAGAAACAGAAAATTCAGGGCTGGGCTGAACCAGCGGAGAAACAGAAAACTCAGGGCTGGGCGGAACCAGCGGAGAAACAGAAAATTCAAAGCTGGGCGGAACCAGCGGAGAAAAAGAAAATTCATAGCTGGGCAGAACCAGCGGAAATGGAGCATAGGAACTGACTGAAGGAGGTAGGAGTGGGAGACTGAGAGGGTATACAGGGGGATCAGGGCTGGACGGAACCAGCGGAGAAACAGGCAGATTAGGGATTACCTCCATAGACCAGTCCATTAGATCCATAAGTTGCTCCATATTTCCCGAGACTGAATACAGCTCACCCTCAGTCGCGGAAGTGTGGGCAGGGCGTTCCTCAACGCCCTCGATCTCCACGAGGACTCCCACGATGCACGGTGTTGCCAGCTCACACACCTGGTCAGTCGCGCTCTCGAGATCCTGCTTCCTGTCAGTGGATGGCTCGGGCTCTGTGGCTGCGGTGGGCTCTGGCTCCGTGTGTCTTGATGGTGGCTGGCTGCTCTCTGGGTCGGGAGTGGGGCTGGAGATATCCTCTTCGGCGGTGCTGATGGTCCACGAAGATCCATTTTTCTCCAGCACCCACTCCACAAAAGCGGCGGAATCCTCTCGGGGACCGTTTGCTTGTAGGTGTGCCTTAGGAAGTGAGTAGAAGCTTGTAGGAAGTGAGTAAGGCAGGCCAGATCTAGAAAGTCCCTGGTGTGGTTCTCCAGCGAACGGTCCAGTTGCTCCAGGCATAGGAGACGGACTGATGGGATAGCCATTCCCGGAGAGGAAAATACATAAATAAATAAATAAATGAAAGAAAAAACGCCGCTAAATTAACTCAACTGTTAGGTCCGTGATTCTGTTACAGATGACATAGTGCTAAACGTAAAACAAAAGGAGAGAAGAGGATCTGGAACAAATAAGGAGTTTACTGATGAAAATGAAGGAGGTACAGACTATATTAACAATATTACATTTAGCATACAACAAACACATCAACAACGATGAACAATCACGGACGAGGAGGAACTGAACAGAACGGGTATTTATACACACAGAAGGTAATGAGGGAACAGGAGACAGGTGAGGATCAATCAATTAACTAAAACAAGAAGAGCAAGAGGACCAAATAAGGAAACAAGTTCATAAACGTGACAACCATCTGCAATTAAACAATTAAATGTAACATTAAATACATTTTTTATAACCTTATACATGCATTATCTTAAATATTACATTAGTAATAACATGATAAAATCATTCAATCAAAAATGAAATGCTAAAAACTATTATTAATATTCTATTCATGCTCTTAATCCTAATTTAATATCTAGGTAAAGTCTTTATTTAGTAACAAAATTATTACATTAAAATTAATATATTTAAATGATTGCACTCTTAATCTAATTTAAAATGCTTAAAATATTAATAAAATTTAGTATCTTAATTTATTGATTTATTTTTAAGTAGCTAAATTTCTTATTAATGTTGTTGTTGTTGTTGTTGTTGTTGTTGTTCTTCTTCTTCTTCTTCTTCTTCTTCTTCTTTCTTATTATTATTCTCATTAATAATCTTAATCAAAATTAAAATGCAAAAAAATCTAAATCAATTATTTAAATTTCTGGAATCAAAATTTCCATATTTATGTTAATACACAAGTCTGAAGGCAGCTTTGTCGTAATTAATTACAGCATAAATAATGTCATATCATAACATAGAGGAGGGCTTTGAAAACTGTCTTTGGCAATAGAAACTACTAAAACAAAAGGCCTGATGCCAAATCCGTTGTGTCTGTCCTCGCTCAACCCACCACAGTACAATGCATAGAAATATGTATATAATAATACATGTATACAATATTTATAAAATACAGTATGCTTTCTACATCCACATGAGACAGTCATTTGAAAAACGATATGACTGTTATCCAAAGGTTCGTCAGTGACCTGTGTTGACTGAGTCGTTAATGAAATATTCTCTGCATCAGTGGAGCAGAAATAATGAGAATGTGTCTTTGGCTTGAATTATGCTTCATCCCATGAACTTGGCAAGTGAGCTTGATACGGTGCAGTAAGGTGCCCAGAAAAGAACATCGCCCCCTGTTTGACACTATAGGCACTTCTAACAAATTAAATTAGTCCTGTTACATTTTTTATGTTCACTCAACTCACATCACAGCCAAGTATTATAAGTTTTAAAGACATAGTTCACACAAACATGACAATACTGTCATATTACACAGCAGTATTTATGGTTAGACAAAAAAAAAAACTTTTATCTTATGTTAGATGCATGACATGGCAGGACATGCCTTATATAAAAATTTAAGTAAACCAAGATTTAATGAAAAAGAGGTTTAAAAGTTTTATGTATAGGCAAACATTTTTTTCACACCAGGGCCCATATTTTTAAATGTCCTAAGAATCATCTTATGCTGGGTACACACCAAAAGATAATGGGGCTGATTTGGGGCCGATTTCCCCCCTTCCTACAATCCTAGCTATGTCCCGATTATCTTGATGGTTCTAGAGATTATCTTTAAGATTTTACCTTAGTGTGAGGTGTGTTAAGAGTGTCCGAACCTGAAAGGAAGAACGTCGGAGCCTCCCAGATTGCGAATCTGATCCAGGATCCAGGAAGTGATCCAGGATGTCCCTGGCAGGTACCCAACTCCTCTCCTCTGGACCGTAACCTTTCCAGTCCACCAAATACTTGAATCCTCGTCACCTCTGTCTCGAGTCCAGAATATGATTGACCAAATAAGTGGGTTCCCCATCTATGAGTCACGGTGGGGGAGAACCAGGGTCGGCGGATTAAAATGGGAGTAAAATACAGGTTTGATTTTAGATACAAGAAAGGCGGGATGAATTCTCCTGTACGCCGGAGGAAGTTTGACACTGTCACCAGACTAATGATCTTGGTGACAGGAAACAGGACAATCAATTTGGGAGCTAACTTGTTGGAAACGGAACGGCGGGGATGTTGTTGGTAGAAAGCCACACATTTTGACACACAACGTATACGGGAGGCCTTGACCGGTGGCGATCGTCCTTAGCCTTATTGCGCGCCCTCACCTGGAGCAGTGTCCATGGGCTCTTGTCCATGTGCGGTGGCACCTCTGAACGAAGGCGTGAGCGGAGTGGACCGCGACTTCAGATTCCAGACCAGGAAAAACTGGTGGCTGGTAGCCTATACTACACTCAAGTGGAGAGAGGCCCGTGGATGAAACTGGTAATGAGTTATGTGTGTACTCAACCACAGAGAGTTGTTGGCTCCAGGATGAAGGATTCTTGGATACCAAACATCGCAACATTTTCTCGCTCAGACTGACCATTGCTTTGGGGATGATAAATCAAAGACAAGCTAACCGTAGCTCCCTATAATTTAAAAAACTCTTGCCAAAACTTAGACACAAATTGGGAACCCCTGTCAGAGACCACGTCCATCAGGAGGCAATGAAAGACGTGTTCAATTACAGTAACCGCTGTCTCCTTGGCTGAAGGAAAGTTGGGCAAGGTAATGAAATGTGCCGTCTTCGAGAACCGGTCCACTATGGTCAAAACAACCGTCCTGCCATTAGAGGGCAGGAGGGCAGTGACAAAATAACAAACAAACAAACAGGGAATGGAACAGGAACAGTAATAGGAATAGGAACAAGAAACTCGGAAGGCGAGGAAACTGGGTGACGGAAATAAAGGACTCCATGAAAACAAACAGAAACAGACCGGTTAATATAGGCAGGGTAATGACTATCAAGTGAAGACACATGAGTGCAATTAACAGGAGTGCAATTACTGTGATGAAGGGACAAGTTTTTGTGGAAATTGTAGTGCCTGCGGTGAGGTGCCTATGAGGAAGTGAGACCACTAGTGGAGACTCAGGGAAACAGAGACCAGAAAGCATGACATTACCCCCTCCTCCACGGAGCAGCTACCAGATGCTCCACCCGAACACAAGAACAGACCAAGGAACACAGAGACCAGGAGGGAGGTGGAGTGGCGGAGGACCAGGGGGAGGGACGGAGGGCAAGGTAATAGGGGAAACAGAGACAAGAAGTGCAAAAAAAAAAAAAAAAACAAGGAGCCCAGGAGGGAGGTGGACACGCGGAGGATCAGGGGGAGGGACAGAGGGCCAAGGCCCATAGAGGGAAACAGAGAGAAGAAGAGCAAAAAACAAAAACAAGGAGACCAGGAGGGAGGTGGACCGGTGGAGGATCAGGGGGAGGGAAGGAGGGCCAGGTCCATAGAGGAAGACAGAGAAAAAAAAAAAAAAAAAACAACAATACAACAAAACACAAGTCCAGAAAGGAACAGAAAGTTCAGTGGCCCAGGGCCGAACCAACAGGGCAGGAATCCAGAGAGGAGCTAGGTGGAATTGGAGCCATACGGTCGAGACAGAAGCCCACCAGGGCGGCGCTGAAGACCACCACATCCATGCAGTCAAGACAGAAGCCCACCAGGGCAGTGCAGAAGACCACCACATCCGTGAGGTCGAGACAGAAGCCCACCAGGGCGGCACAGAAGACCACCACATCCGTGCGGTCGAAAAGAAGCCGACCAGGGCGGCGCAGAAGACCACCACATCCGTGTGGTTGAGACAGAAGCCCACCAGGGCGGCGCAGAAGACCACCACATCCGTGCGGTCGAGACAGAAGTCCACCAGGGCGGCGCAGAAGACCACCACGTCCATGCGGTCGAGGCAGAAGCCCACCAAGGTGTTGTAGAAGACCACCACATCCGTGCGTTCGAGACAGAAGCCCACCAGGGCGGCGCAGAAGACCACCACATCCGTGCGGTCGAGACAGAAGTCCACCAGGGCGGCGCAGAAGACCACCACAGCCGTGCGGTCGAGACAGAAGCCCACCCGGGTGGCGCATAAGACCACCACAGTGGGATCGATGACACAGAAGAGCAAGTCTGGTTAGGCAAGTCTGAAACAGAGAACATGAACAAGTTAAGGGTGGCCTCCGTGGCCACGACAGGATCAGTCGAGCGCTCAGAGAGTTCGGCTGAGACGTGACGAGGCTCTGGAAGTTCCGCAGAGACGAGGAGAGGCTCTGGTAGTTCAGCCGAGACGTGGAGAGGCTCTAGTAGTTCAGCAGAGACGTGGAGAGGCTCTGGTAGTTCAGCAGAGTCGTGGAGAGGCTCTGGTAGTTCAGCAGAGATGTGGAGAGGCTCTGGTAGTTCAGCAGAGACGTGGGGAGGCTCTGGTAATTCCGCAGAGACATGGAGAGACTCTGGTAATTCTGTGGTGTTTAGACTGGATTCAGGAATATCAATGGTGACTTGACTCTGCTCATGAAGATCATTGGTGACTTGACCTGACTCTGAAGGGTCAACGGGAAACTGACACGACTCTGGAGGGTCAATGGGAACCTGACTCAACTCTGGAGGGTCAACGGGAACCTGACTTGACTTTGGAGGGTCAACGCGAACCTGACATGACTCTTGAGGGTCAACGGGCACCTGACTCGACTCTGGAGGGTCAACGCGAACCTGACACGACTCTGGAGGGTCAACGGGCACCTGACTCAACTCTGGAGGGTCAAGTGTGGCTGTCATCTTGTGAAGAGGTACTGGACAAGCGGCCATCTTGTGCCATGACTCTGGACCGGCGGCCATCTTGTGCAGTGGCGCTGGGCCGGCGGTCAACTTGTGCTGTGGCGCTGGGCTGGCGGCCATCTTGCGCCGTGGTGCTGGACTGGCGACCACCTTGTGCTGTGGCGCTGGACTGGCGACCACCTTGTGCTGTGGCGCTGGGCCGGTGGCCAATTTGTGCTTTGGCGCTGGGCTGGCGACCACCTTGTGCTGTGGTGCTGGGCTGGCGACCATACTGTGCAGTGGTGCTGGGCTGGCGGTCCTCCTGTTTGTAGACCCTGGTCTAAAATCGGCCATCCCACCTGGAGAGACAGGTGTGGCTGGGGAATCCCACGGAGATCGATGTTGTAGGTAGAACACAAATTCCCAGAAATCAAAAGCCTCCAACTGATCCATCTCCCTTCTTGGAAAAAATAAAAAAAAGGAAAAACTTCTCTTCATCCAAGTGATTTCGCCATCATATGGACAACATTTAAAGCATAACCAATAATTATTATAACTAATAATAAGTACTATGCACCCATTTGTAAGGAAGGTTGTAAATTAACTAATTACTCTAGCCAATGTTGTCAATGTTGCCAATGTTGACAAAAGAACGAACAACCCGAAGACCCAAAAGATGAACTAATCAATTCTCTTTCCGGCTCAATACTGCATTCTTTTACTGTCTATGGTTTTAGCGTATGGGTCTGTCACGTGATTAAGGAACAACTCGACCCGAAGACTCATGAGATGAACTAATCAATTATCTTTCCGGCTCGGACTGCATTGGTTTAGCGTATGGGTCTGTCACATGATTAAGGAACGACTCGACCCGAAGACTCATGAGATGAACTAATCAATTCTCTTTCTGGCTCAGACTGCATTGGTTTAGCATATAGGGCTGTCACGTGATTAAGGAGCGAGTCAAAAACCCGATAGACCTGAACTATGAACTAATCAATTCTCTTTCCGGCTCAAGATGGCATTGAATGACACAGGTGAATTTCTACTAGCGGAACAGAACCTATAGAATATTGCACATGCACGACTGAACGAATCACCCCCCCCCCCCTCCGAGATGACTCGTTCTTCCCGAGTCACATTAAAGATTCGTTCCGAATGAACGAATCGTTCAAGAACGACACATCACTACTTCTAAGGCCGTCTTGACCTTAGATTTAACCTCCCATATGAGTGTGGAGATAACTACTTTCTCGGGTAAAATAAACTTGGGAGTAACCGGGCATTCAGATGGATCAAAAATACGATATAAGGAGTCGGGTTTAATGTTCTTTGAACCCGGGTAGTACGAGGGGGAAAAATCTAAACGTCACAAAAAAAAGGTGCCCACCGAGCCTGCCTGGAGTTGAGTCTTTTAGGAGAGCTAATATATTCAAGGTTCTTATGATCGATCCAAACGATAAAGGTACCACCGACCCTAACCAATGACACCACTCCTACAATGCTAACTTGACGGCCAACAATTCTCGGTCATATTTACGTTCGGCAGGTGATAAACGATGGGAGAAAGCACGCAAGGATGCATCTTGTCATCTGAGGAAGCTTGTTGGGAAAGAACTGCACCTACTCCCACCTCTGATGCGTCGACCTCCACCTCGAACTGACGTGTGGGATCAGGGGCGACTAAGATGGGAGCCGACAAAAATCGACTCTTTAGGTTGGCGAATACAGCCTCGGCTATATCGGACCACCTGAACGTAGTTCTGCGGGAGGTCAAGGCTGTCAGAGGTGTGACTAGGTGCGAACGGAATAACCAAATATTCAAAGTGCCCTCTGGAGGTGTTGAACGTGGTTTTCCATTCATCCCCTTTCCTGATGCAAAGCAAATGATAAGCATTACATAAATCCAATTTTGTGAAAGAACCAACCAACTTGTAGAGAACCAACCAGCCTTCTTAAAAAAGAAAAAAAGAAAAGAGGAAGGTCGGATTAACCGCGTTGCTAGAGAATCAGTAATATATTCCTACATGGCCTCCCTCTCAGGGTTAGAAAGAGAGTAAAGCTTGCTTTTAGACAGTGACTTACCTGGCAATAACACTATGGCAGAGTCATAGGGACGATGCGGTGGAAGAGAAGCAGCATGAGACTTACTGAACAACTCCTTCAGGTCCAGGTACTCTGCGGGCATGTTTGCAAGAAACGCTGTCTTCTCCTGAAACACAGAACCAAACACAGACGAAAAAGCAGACACTAGACAGGACTTGTGACAATGCTCGCTCCACATAGTGATGGAGTTCGAGCCCCAATCCACCCGAGGATTATGCTTTGCCAGCCGAGGGTGACCTAAAACAATGGGTGCAACCGAGGAGTCCAGGAGGAGGAATGGAATTGTCTCTGTGTTTTTGTCGGAGGTGATGAGAGTTATGGGTCCAGTAGTATGTGTGATGTTGGGAAGTTCTTGACCATTTAGAGCGTTGATGGAGATCTGGTGCCTGACAGGGGTAGGTGTTGTTGGCCCACCTCAGTCTCACCGGAAGGAGAGTAGATGATGAGGACTTCCCAGTGGAGATCCCACCCGGTAGTAGCCTCAACCTTACTATCGGACTTGCTCTTTTACCAGGCAAGAGTGCAAGAAGTGTCCAGAATTACCATCCACGGGACCACCGCTTCTCTCTCTCCTCCCGGGACAGCCAAGCTCTCCCCACCTGCATGGGCTCGTGATCGACGATGGAACCGACCGTGTTCTCTGTCCTGCTGCTGCGAGCTCCAGTGTTTCTGGGGATGTGTGTGGAACAAGTGTGCTGCTCCAGTCGCTCAATACAGGCATCAACCTGTAGAGCCAACTCAATTAAGCCATTAAAACTAGGTGGTAACTCCAACATGTAGATCTCTTTCTGAACACGGTCAGCCAGCCAATGCAGGAACATATCCCAGTGCACCTCATCATTCCATTTACACTCCGCATCCAATGTGCGAAATTCGATTGAGTAGTCCGCAACGGAACAGTCACCCTGTCTTAGATCCGCGAGTCTTCTGGCCGCCTCCTTGCCAGCTACCACTTGGTCAAACACTCTCTTCATTTCTGCTGCAAGAGCATGAAACGAGGCACAGCATGGGTCCCGGTTATCCCACACCACTGTTCCCAACAAGGCTGCCCGTCCCGTCAATAGCTTGAGCACGAAAGCCACCTTCAACGACTCCGGCTCAAACATACGGGGCTGTAATGAGAAATGCATAGAACATCAGGTAAGGAATGCTCTACAGATGTTCGGCTAACCGGCATAACTCTCGGGAATGGGTAGGCGGTGCTCCAGCCGATGGCTTGTCTCTGGGCAGCATGGGGTGCAGAAAGTGCAGGCGGCGCAATGGGAATGTTAAGCTGTTGGATCTGCTGGGTTAGTTGGGACACCTGCGCCACGAGCACATAAACTGCGTGTCCAGTGTTGGTGATGCTCTCCTGCCTGTGATCCATCCAGGAGACGCTGTGATGGATGAACTCCACCAGCGAGGTTGAGCTTGCTGCTTCCATAGTTGGTCAGATCTTCTGTAATGGGGAAAATATGACAGAAGGCAAATGCAAGAGTAATGATGATTTAATGAGTAAGAAGCACAGATATCAGAGAAATAACAAGCAATAATAAGCAGGTAAACTGGATGGAATGGGGAAGGTCGCTGGCGGCCCGGGATCAAGTGTTTAACCGAGCAGCAGGAGAGCATGACGCAGGGACTGAGATGGGCGATCCAGCAATGGGTTGAGAAGGTGAGGAAACCATAGCGACTGCGGAAGTGAAGCAGTCCATCTTGTGTGAGAACAGGAAAGAACTAGGACGAGAAACCAGGCAAAAACACAGGGAACTTCAACAACGATCTGACAAACACAAGATGAAAGACAGGGCAAAAAATAGGGAGCAGGAAATGAATGCCAGCTGTCGCTGATGGAACAATTAATGGTGACGCCCACATGAAACGATCAGTGCAGACGAGAAACACACATAACTCCACCCACATTGTAACAAATCAAGACAACGGTTCTACCAACCATGACAGGTGTTTAGAAATGTTTAAAGTGTGTAAAGTAGATTAAATTATTGTTCAAATTGAAAACCATACCCCAACTCATACGTATTAATAACACTAATATTAATTGTTTGATGGAAAATTTTCCATTTCATTTGCATATATGCATTGACGCCAAAGGTTTCCCTGCATGCTGAAAAATTATGCTAATAAACATGGCAAAGTGTCCATGTGTGACGAGTTGTAAGTAAGAACATATTGCTATGTGAAGGGATATATATATATTTACATTTAAATTGGATTAAACTGCTCAATTCGGATGGATTTGTTTTTATTCTATAAAGTGTTTTTGGATCGTCCAAGTTTTAGCTACATAGCCTTTCGACAGAGGAACAGAAACCATAAAAAATATTTGTAGTTGTGTTTCAAAGGTTTGGAATGACATGGTGACATTTATATAATGAGTTCAGTTTGCTTAGTAGAACATTACCAAAACAGGATATATATAACAAAAAAAGACCAGATTCAAATATTTCGGCCAAACGAGAAGGCCATTCAACTTTCAATACAAAGAACTGTATTTTTACAGTAGAAAAAAAGGAGCATCTTTCTCTTTGCTGAAACTGAGGCATCAGTCTAGAGAGAAGTGAAGAGGGATGGGGCCAAACACACAGCAAACTGTCTTTCAGCCAGGGGCTTGAAAATGGAAAGAGGGTTTTCCTCTCCTAACCAAAAACACACTGGTTGTCACGATCGCATAAAGGACAGGAAGCAAGTTGCAAGTAAACAATCCTTTATTTGAGAAGTATGGTCAGGCTGGGTTGATGGTGGGTGACGCAGGGACCTCGACCTTTCCATCTAACAAACACATTCCTATCCCTACCCCAAATATCAGAGGGAAACAATACGTACCTGTAGATATAAAAGTTCAAGACTCCCATGACTCAGCAAACCTAATGCAGTTTCAGGATCAACAAGGTTTTTGATTCATGTACGTACATTACCCACTCTAAGCCCTTTCTCCATGCAAATAAAATTGAAAACATTTCACTTCTCACATTCACTTTCTCAGAAACCACAATAACTAGCTGTTCACCATCATAAGCAGAATAACCTGGTGCTGTCAAGAGCACACGGTTCATCCATTTACAGTCTCCCACCAGAAGAGCCCAGAGCAAAAGCACAAGCCCAATCATTTCACATTGTGTTTCCTTTCATAATGGCAGTCAAACAAGCTTTCCCAATTCTCCCTTTTGCCTTTAAGGATCCGCTTTTTAAAAGAGAAAAGTGTAAGCAAACCCCAAAGCAGTGGTAATAATCATAATAGGGGCTCTGCGATGTCTTGTTCTTACAGGCCGTATGTTTCATCACAAGAGATACGTTTAACAAATAGGTCAGTGTTTATTCTGTAGGACTCGTGCTGCTGCTATAAGAAATTTAAGGAATCATTTTAAATGGATGGGATGCTCTAGGCCACAACATGTGCTAGAGTAATTTTAATAAGCCCGTCCACATCCTGCTTTCATTTTAAATAGTCCCCCTGCTTTCTAATTTATTTATTTATTTATTTATTTATTTTTTGCGGAATATGAATATCAATATTACATCCAGTGTTCACCAAGATCATCACCAGACCAAGTTTTACCAATTGAATTTTCGATGATTAATACTGTTTTTTTTTTTTTTTTTTAAGAAACATGGTAGTTAATGTAAATATAATGTGTGACCATAATAGCTATTTCTAGAAACTCAATAAAATTGCATATAATAAAATGAAAGTAACTGTTTTATTTTGATAATTATTTTGATAAAGTTAATCAAATTGTATGTATATATACATAGTATGCCAATGCATTTATGTCTAAGGCTGTTTAATAAGTTCTAATAAAGTATAGAACTAAAAATTAAAACTTTTCCAGACTGTTTCTCAATTTGAGCAAGCAATAATAATTGGAACCCTGACATGCAACTGTCAAAATTAACAAGCACTGTTCAAACCTTAGTTGGTAATGATTTATTCAGGAGTTTTATGCTTATTTAAAACTTTCTCATTCAGAGATGTCCCTGATCTGGGAATCCATACTTCACTGCATATTGAAAATCACTTAATATACAGCCATATAAATTATTGATTAGTCTGCATGGAAACACCTCCCACTGCATTAATCTAGCAAGCTGCCGCGCTCCTGACCGGCTTTAACAAGTCAGAAACGAGAGTTTGGAAGCTCTCCTTTGGCCTTATACATGAAATACTACATTTTAACAAGACCATGAAAAAGTTAGTGGATTGAACTCTGGAGCCATCATGACCCTTAACACATTAATCGCTGTCAAAGCAGTGGAATACATATTACACAGACGACAGGCCACCACAGACCCTAAAGAGAAATGTGTCCCATACTAAAATAAGAAATACTCTTATTCAAATTTGAAAGCTATATGTCCAGTAGTAGCCTATTTCGCACAATTGCAGAAATCTCACGAAAACCAGACACTGATTTTGTCCGTGGAAAATGTGATCTGAACACAGGTGTGTAAGTTGTTTCATTATATCAATTATGACCTTATGTGTTTTCTTTTTATAAAATACTTCATGAAATATAATGGTATATGGGTAACAGAGAAATTAGAGCTACAGTTAGCTTCAAGTTACACATTGTGCAATTAATACAACACTTTTACTTATAAGTCACTATCAATCACCATTGAGTGTTTTTAATAACCTCTTACTGCAATCCAGTGTAGATTCAGGTCAACTTCTGTGGTGAAGGAAAAGTAATGTAACTAGTTGTGTAACTAATTATTGCTGCCAGAAAGTAACAAGTAATAATATTACTTTTGAAAGGAGTAACTAGTAATAAATTAAATATTTGGAGTAACGAGCCCAACACTGGTTAGGGGGCATATACGCAACACCGTTTTCAACTAAAAACTTTATATGTGTTTTGGCCATTCATTTTTTACAACAATGGTGTTTTGGAAGCCTGAAAGCATAAACTGTGTGTCATGCAAGTTCTTGTAAATGAAACCATTATCATCTATGTGTAAAAAAAAAATAATAATAATAAAAAAATTGTATTTGTGAAAACAGTGATGTCATGTGCATGCATATCACATTTTTTGAGTATATAGGAATGCAGGGAACCTCTAAAAGATTTGAAATCCATCACGGTGTACGGCAAGGATACCCAATTTCCCCCTTTCTGTTTTTGTTAGATGCTGAACTTCTCTCGATTAAAATTTTAAACCGTCAAAGCATTCTGAGATTAAAAAATGTGTACAGTATACTATGTATGTAAAGAGAAGTCAAAATTGCTCAACTGACTGAAAACACTGCATTATTTTTAAAAGATAAAAAGCCCTAGGCTGTATTTCTTAATTTACTAAATATTCTGGTCCAAAGCTAAATCTTCATCAATGTGAAATTGTGTTCATACACAGTTCTATAGACTTATCGGTCCCACTTTACATTGTGTGCCTAAAACCTGTGTACTTACATAGTAACTAAATACTAAATAAATGTACGTAGTATGTAACCACAGTGTAAGTTACAGATTTGTACTTTCATTAACAACAAGTGGTTACCAATGTCCTGTTACACATTTGTATTTACAAATACCATTCGGTGGGTTGTATATGGGTATATATATATATATATATATATATATATATATATATATATATATATATATATGTGTGTGTGTGTGTGTGTGTGTGTGTGTGCTCTTGTTTTTGTGACATATCAGGACACAGCTCTGTATAATGACATGGGTATGACACGTGTATTACACGTGTATTACAAGAAATCATACAGAATGAGTTTTTTTGAGAAAGTAAAAATGCACAAAGTTTCCTGTGAGGGTTAGGGTTAGGTGTAGGGTTGGTGTAGGGCCATAGAATATACAGTTTGTACAGTATAAAAACCATTACGCCTATGGGATGAACCCACTTTTCACAAAAACAAACGTGTGTGTGTGTGTGTGTGTGTGTGTGTTTGTTGTTGTTTTTGTTTGTTTGTTTTTTTGTTTTTACATTAACAACACTTTTAAACTTAACTTTAAAAAAAATGCTAATGGAAGCATTGTATATTATGAAGACTTTCCCATTCACTTTAAAGAATTTCAACAATTTGTTAAAGCTATTTCAAATGGGTTGATACAATTTTTACATAATGAAAATGTACTTCCAGAGTTAATAGTTAATAGAAATATGCTTCCTCTTGTAATAATAAATATATTAGACACATTCTTTCAATCAAAACATAAAATCTCCCCTAGAGGGAAATTCTTTTGGAATGTAAACATTTCTGACATTAATTGGAAAGTGGCCTGGTCAATTCTTTACAAATTCTTTAAGTTATAGAGTTACATTTCAAAAAAATAAAAATAAATAAATAAATAAATAAATGTATCCACGTAAAGTAGCTCTTTCTAAATTCATGGACATTGACAATTGTTACATTTTCAGTAATGTTCATGAGAAAGACCTCTCATCTGTTTTAAAATTGTGACATCTTTTAGATTTTCATCTGATGTTAGTGCCTTTTTATTTGTGCAGAAATGTTGTTAAGTGTGTTAAGAAATGTTAATCGCATGCGTTCTTTAAAATATGTATTTTTGTCTTATTCACACACAAGCAAAATGATGCATTCATAAACAGAAATGTGCAAAATGGTTACTAAAATGTAATTTATGTTTATTAGAAATGGAATCTTTGAAAAAGTATCTAATGCAAATTAACAACAAAAAACTGTTATGTTCCATGTAGGATTATTATTTTATTTAATTTTATTTTTATTTTCTCGTGTATCTCCCCTGCTGTAGTCCTTGTTTTTGTCCTAAAAAAAAGACGATAATTTGAAGTATTATTTTTATTTGTTTTCCTTTTCTTAAAAAACGAATATATATATACATTCTCTTCTTTTAAACGTTGTCTTACCAATTCAGACTGCTCGTCTTTCATTTGTATGTAGACTTGTTAAAAGTAATGTTCAAACATTTCTTTAATAAATAACTAAATTAACTAATTAATTAATAAAGTTTATATGATTACATATGTGCATAGGCAACGTGACAGCCTACTTTTATTATTATTATTATTATTACGTTTATTTAGATAGGGACAGATACAAATAACATAGATAAACTTTGACAGTCATCTGATGCTTGTATCAAAATGTTTTTAGCTAAAGCTAATTTACAACACTTGTCCCTAGTAGGGCCCCAGACCTCCGACTGCTCTCTGGGCACCGCAGCAAAAAATGGCTGGCCACTGTTCCGTGTGTGTGTTCACAATGTGTGTGTGTTCACTACTTACTTCTGTGTGCTTGCTTTTGGATGGGTAAAATAATATGCAAACATAGTTGTAACGATATCAACCTTCATATTCATCCGGAAGAAGGAGGCGGGAACCGGCGGACAATCAAAAACATTTTAATAACAAAATAAACACAAAACAGCGCACCAGCCCCTCACGGACGACTGGTGCGCATAAAATAAAAACCAAAACACAACTAAAAGCCCAGGCCTGGTCCTCTCTCGTCCTTCACTGTCGTCGCTCCAGTTTTATATCCTTCCATCTCCTCCATGGGCCTCGAGACCGGTGGGACGAACAGGTGCAGTTCATCTCCAATCACTCCCCCGGCCTCGCTCCCATGTCCCTCGGCCCCGCCCCACTCGTCACATACCCCCATCGCCCCTCGCAGGCCGGGGGGTACTCCCGAGACTGCGCTCTACTCCCCCCCCCCCCCTCCCTCCGGGGGGGCCGCTCCCGGGGACCTGCGGGAACCTGGGGGTAGGACAGGCGAGGCGAGAGAAAAGGAGATGGAAGGAGGAGCGACAGAGACGAGAGAGGGGAGAGAGGAAAAAAAAAAAAAAAAAATTCCGGTTCCCAGACGCACCGCTGCTCGGCCCTCCACCAGCTGGGTGATCTCCTCCGCGGTGCCTGGCGGTGGCACTGGACGGCCCTCGGCGGACGGCACGACACTCCTCCGGTTTTGGGCAGCCGGCAGGAGTCCCCCGTTCCCTGCTCCTCCCCGTTCCGGCGGAGGCAGCAGGCTCCGGCCACCTGGCGAACGGCGCCGACTCCTCCGCTCCCTCACGGACGGCAGCCGTCTCTCCACATCGTGGGCGGCCGGTAGCGAGCTCGCCCGTCCCCGGCAACTCGCTCCAGTCCACCGCCTCGAGCGTCCATGGCGGCACACTCCTCGCCAGCTCGATGGCACCGCGGATTCACCACAGCGGCGAGGGATCTTCAGCAGCGCGTCCCTCCTTCTCCCGGGCTTCGGCACCACTGTAACGATATCAACCTTCATATTCATCCGGAAGAAGGAGGCGGGAACCGGCGGACAATCAAAAACATTTTAATAACAAAATAAACACAAAACAGCGCACCAGCCCCTCACGGACGACTGGTGCGCATAAAATAAAAACCAAAACACAACTAAAAGCCCAGGCCTGGTCCTCTCTCGTCCTTCACTGTCGTCGCTCCAGTTTTATATCCTTCCATCTCCTCCATGGGCCTCGAGACCGGTGGGACGAACAGGTGCAGTTCATCTCCAATCACTCCCCCGGCCTCGCTCCCATGTCCCTCGGCCCCGCCCCACTCGTCACAATAGTATTGAAAGTAAAAGTACAAATAAATTCTAAATAGAAAAGTTGCAAAAAATATTACAAATTATTATATACCCAGTTTAAGAAACATAGGTTGTGTTTAGTTTGAACTCTTTCTTCCGAATTGTATCTTTGGATTAGTATAAGAGCCACCTTCCATTGGTACGAATAATTGAATTTCATTCCAACATAAGTAAACCCTTTTTGCAAAATGGAATCTGCATCTGAAGTGGCATTTAGATTAATTTACATAAACTGTTTAATGCAGCTCAGAGGGGATATGGTTGTATTTAACCAGCAGTTGCAAATGCATAAATAATGGAATAAATAAAGGAATGAAAATATTGATTGTATTAATGAGTGAGTCACTCAATAATTCTTTCAAAAAAATGATTCATTCATTTAAACTGAAATGCCATCCTTTGAGCAAAATACAGTAAAAATGGGCATCTAAAATGTAAGTAACAATACTAACTTATAAAATCAGGATTATATTTGTTGTCATGCTGATATCTGGAGAAAACAAAATGCACTCCTGATACAGATTAACTGCATTAAATTATATAAATAAAACGACATACAGAGGCATTTTGCTGCTTATCTTGAATCTTATGGGCTTTCTAAATTAGATTTAATAGACTAAATCATACAGTGTATGACACTTATGAAAATAACACTTATGATATTAGCGCAAACGATATATATCGCACACCCCAGCCTTGACTTGAGTAGAGAATAAAGAAATGAATATGAGAAAAAGTATACATCTATCTATCTATCTATCTATCTATCTATCTATCTATCTATCTATCTATCTATCTATCCATACACAAACCCACCCACTCATCCATTTTTATTTTTTATTTTTTATGCGGGAAGTATGCCCCCGAGACACAGCATCTCGTTCCTTGGAGGAACCAAAGTCACATGTGTAACCGGAGACGTTCCTCTTCAGGAACTCGAGCTGTGTCAAAGGACACTTTGGGAACGAATATGCCCACGAAGCCTCAGCCACATCTGTACCATGGTATCCAGCCCCAATGGAGCTGGATGAGTTAGAGAGAGAACCAGAGGGGACAGTGTGATGTCTCTCGAGTCGCAAACAGTCCACCTGAGCTGATTCAAACATTCTCCAATCTGCTTCACCACCTAGCGATGAAGCATCCATTCCCCGGCCTCGGAACTGCTTGACAGTGAGTGACCAGCATTCTCTGACGCTTGTGACTGCAGTATGGATCAACTCGATCCGAGCAGGAGACATATGTGCCTGCATCGTTGTCAAATCCCACACCACGCCCAGATAAGTGGTTCTCTGTGCTGGAGAAAGCAACCTTTTCTTGCCATTAAGTCTTAACCCCAGCTCTTTCATGTGATCGTGAACGACACCTCAATGCCGAACCGCCATCCACTGCGATTGAGTTAATACCAACATTGTCAATGTGGTTGAGTCGTGAAAGTGTGGGGTGAGAAAGCAAGGCCAGAGGAAGAATCAGTATTGGTAGGCTTTTGCCCCCAAAAGCAAACCTCAGGAACTTCCTATTATGATGAACGGTGAAGTACCGGCTGTAGGACCCGGACCCTGCAACGCGAGGAGGAATCACCTCTATGGCCTCTGTCCTCAGAGAGTGTATACTTCTGTTCCATTACCAGAGCCTGCTCAGGGCCCACAAGGGTGGGAAAGGCCCCACATCTTTGTGCCCATATTTCCTTTTCTATATCACAATGACATTGTATTTTATTTATTTTTTTTATTTTTTGGTCAGACCACTACTAAAAGTGGAACTGGGAATTGTATCCAGTCCCTTTTAATCAATATCCCACATACAGTAATGTGTAAATGTGTTCTTTTGAACGGATATATGGTATACATAAGCATATGGCACACTGTTCAATACTGTAACTGTCATCCAAAATGTTGCCAAAGTTTACATCAGGTTATATGGACAAGATGACTAAGCATTTTGACTATCCTGTTTGTGAACAATGACATAAGGACTTTTCATTCTGATGTCACTCATATGTTCATTGACATAAATGATTTTGAGAGATGAACAAAAGAATTTGAGTAAGATACGGGCTTTTGCAGGTAATCTACAACCCGAATTCCGGAAAAGTTGGGACGTTTTTTAAATTTTAATAAAATGAAAACTAAAGGAATTTCAAATCACATGAGCCAATATTTTATTCACAATAGAACATAGATAACGTAGCAAATGTTTAAACTGAGAAATTTTACACTTTTATCCACTTAATTAGCTCATTTAAAATGTAATGCCTGCTACAGGTCTCAAAAAAGTTGGCACGGGGGCAACAAATGGCTAAAAAAGCAAGCAGTTTTGAAAAGATTCAGCTGGGAGAACATCTAGTGATTAATTAAGTTAACTGATATCAGGTCTGTAACATGATTAGCTATAAAAGCTTTGTCTTAGAGAAGCAGAGTCTCTCAGAAGTAAAGATGGGCAGAGGCTCTCCAATCTGTGAAAGACTGCGTAAAAAAATTGTGGAAAACTTTAAAAACAATGTTCCTCAACGTCAAATTGCAAAGGCTTTGCAAATCTCATCATCTACAGTGCATAACATCATCAAAAGATTCAGAGAAACTGGAGAAATCTCTGTGCGTAAGGGACAAGGCCGGAGACCTTTATTGGATGCCCGTGGTCTTCGGGCTCTCAGACGACACTGCATCACTCATCGGCATGATTGTGTCAATGACATTACTAAATGGGCCCAGGAATACTTTCAGAAACCACTGTCGGTAAACACAATCCGCCGTGCCATCAGCAGATGCCAACTAAAGCTCTATCATGCAAAAAGGAAGCCATATGTGAACATGGTCCAGAAGCGCCGTCGTGTCCTGTGGGCCAAGGCTCATTTAAAATGGACTATTTCAAAGTGGAATAGTGTTTTATGGTCAGACGAGTTCAAATTTGACATTCTTGTTGGAAATCACGGACGCCGTGTCCTCCGGGCTAAAGAGGAGGGAGACCTTCCAGCATGTTATCAGCGTTCAGTTCAAAAGGCAGCATCTCTGATGGTATGGGGGTGCATAAGTGCATACGGTATGGGCAGCTTGCATGTTTTGGAAGGCTCTGTGAATGCTGAAAGGTATATAAAGGTTTTAGAGCAACATATGCTTCCCTCCAAACAACGTCTATTTCAGGGAAGGCCTTGTTTATTTCAGCAGGACAATGCAAAACCACATACTGCAGCTATAACAACAGCATGGCTTCGTTGTAGAAGAGTCCGGGTGCTAACCTGGCCTGCCTGCAGTCCAGATCTTTCACATATAGAGAACATTTGGCGCATCATTAAACGAAAAATGCGTCAAAGACGACCACGAACTCTTCAGCAGCTGGAAATCTATATAAGGCAAGAATGGGACCAAATTCCAACAGCAAAACTCCAGCAACTCATAGCCTCAATGCCCAGACGTCTTCAAACTGTTTTGAAAAGAAAAGGAGATGCTACACCATGGTAAACATGCCCCGTCCCAACTATTTTGAGACCTGTAGCAGAAATTAAAATTGAAATGAGCTCATTTTGTGCATAAAATTGTAAACTTTCTCAGTTTAAACATTTGCTATGTTATCTATGTTCTATTGTGAATAAAATATTGGCTCATGTGATTTGAAAGTCTTTTGGTTTTCATTTTATTAAAATTTAAAAAACGTCCCAACTTTTCCGGAATTCGGGTTGTATTGCGTGGTGCTGTTTGGACGAATTGTTTTGAGAAATGCACATACTTCTTTGCAAATAGTAAGGATGATTCAAGAAATGCACTAAAGCGACTGAGAAAAACTGTAAAAAATTTTGTGATATGTTTGTCCCATCAATGACACTGATGCCAGATATATACAAATAAAAACATTATGGGAAATAGCAACTTATGAATACACATAATTAATTGTTAACACTGGGTAAAGCATTAGCAGTGTGAAACATGAAACAAGATAACCCTGGATAAATGTCTGTATTTAAATAATTTTATTTAGCCTTACATGATATCTTACCATGTGCAAAATCTTCCATTTTAATGTGCAATATTATTATTGTAAAGGGATTTTCAGCATTGCCACAATCATGAGATACAGAGTTTTAACACTACTGAAGCACTGAGAGTTTCACTGCTTTTATCACTGTTAGCAAGTTCCAGTCTTTCATAGGAGTGGCATCAATGCCATGTTCAATGGCAGCCCCAAGCGCCACTTTGACCTAATGTGACAAGTGGTGCACACAGGGTCACCAAAGACAGTTGCTAAGTAACAAGTGTTAAGTGTGCTTGAGGTCTTTGCTTTTGATTAATGTAATTTTCTAAAATGTGCAATCTGCTAGATTACATTATGTGCACCAATCAGAAAGTACTATCTCTCTCTCTTTCTCAAAAACATTTGTATAATACAGTGGAACTGAACACTAAATCTCCCCCGTTTTCTCATTGTGCTCAAAAGCACATGAATAATATGTAGTTTAAACATAATTAGTATCAGTTAATTTTGCTTGCATAGCAAAAATAGTTTTCAAGTACATGATTGGTTCACATTATTCCTGCATAATGAAATCTTGCAGACTGCACAGAATCGATACAATGTTGTTGTGTAGATTGCAAATAATGTGATTGAATCATAGCCATATCTCCTTGTAGCCCAAGACCGGTTGCCCACTGAAGCTAAGCACGGTTGAGCCTGGTGAGTACCTTGATGGGAGACTTCTTGGAAAAGCTAGGTTGTTGCTGGAAGAGGTGTTAGTGAGGCCAGCAGGGGGTGCTCACCCTGTGGTCTGTGTGGGTACTAATGCCCCAGTATAGTGATGGGAACACTATACTGTAAAAAGCACTGTCCTTCGGATGAAACATTAAACCGAGGTCCTGACTCTCTGTGGTCATTAAAAATCCCATGCCACTTCTCTTAAAAAGAAGGGGTGTATCCCTGGCCAAATTCCCTCCACTGGCCCTTGTCAATCATGGCCTCCCTCATCCACTGAATTGGCTCTATCTCTCTCTCCTCTCCATCTATATCTGGTGTGTGGTGAGTGCACTTGCACCATTGTACTGTGGCTGTCGTCGCATCATCCAGGTGGATGCTGCAAACTGGTGGTAGTTGAGGAGAGACCCTGTCATGATTTTAAAGTGCTTTTGGTGTACAGCAATGCACAATAAAGCACTACATAAATGCATCATTCATTTATTAATTCATTCATAAATCGGACAATCTGAGTTTTACCCTTTTTTTAGTGTACAAATATATTTCCCCTTCAAGGGAACCTGCACTGCGACCTCTATTGGAAACTATGGGGGATGCCATCAGTGTGACCGGTGTCTGAAGCATATGGGATGTCATCAGCATCCTTCAGATGCTTGCTTCACAGCGAGCTCAACCTGAAAACCTCACAACATAAGTTTCCATCATGCTTCAGCAGTAGCAGCAGGACCAGAGTTACGAAACACAGATCTGTCCCACATCCTGAAAGAACAGGGACAAACAAGAGCAGAGCTTCCTCATTGGAAATTTATCACAATGAGTGTATTTAGTGCCCTCGAGCACTGAACCTGTGCTCAACAAAGTTCATGTGTCTCGGGCATGGATGCTCACATTTCCTAAAACACTTGCTTGACTTCTTGTTCCTCAAAGAGCTTCACACACACTGAACAAACGTCTCCTGAAGACAAAAGAAAGCTGATTATGTGGATTACAGTCACCCGCTTATACCACGGGTTGTGTGGTCCAATGAATTTGGAAGTATTTGCATACATGCTTCAGACACAGGTCATGCTGATGGCATCCCCCATAGTGTCTAGAGGATGCAGTCCCCTCTCGGGAAACCATGGTTACATGCACAACTGATTTTTATCACTTATATTATCGCTTACTGACCTTTTCAGCTTAATTTTTACATAAAAGCTGAGTTTGCTGTTATATTAAAGAAGAAATTTCATCTAAGATAAAACAAACAAAAAAATATGTTAGTAAAAATATAATTTAGTTTACTGTGAATATAAAATGGCAATACATTCTCTGAAATAAAAAAAAAAAAAATATTGAGATGTGTCTTTAAAATGGGCATATATATATATATATATATATATATTAGTGGTGGGCTGTTATCGGCGTTAACGTGCTGTGTTAACGTGAGACTCTTATCGGGCGATAAAAAAATATCGCCGTTAATCTATTCTCAAAGTTGGATTGGGAGCTGGATCTATACTACGGGAGCTATGATGACTTTCACCTTGATAGTTTATCACGGATGTATACCTAGCCGAATCTGTAGGGGGCGAGAACGAGTCATTAAACCTGTGTGTATGTCTACTGTGAAAT
This sequence comes from Carassius carassius, assembly GCF_963082965.1. Taxonomy (NCBI): domain Eukaryota; kingdom Metazoa; phylum Chordata; class Actinopteri; order Cypriniformes; family Cyprinidae; genus Carassius; species Carassius carassius. The sequence goes on along the minus strand of NC_081758.1, from coordinate 4,315,700 downwards.
TACCACATCAAATGTGACGTGCTAACATGGATGCAGCAAAGATGTCGCCGGGTTTGCTTCAGGAAATTTTTTTTTTAAAGAAGCTTCCCAATGGAAACCTCGACAAGATGCATGCCTGTTTCACACATACTCCGTCTGCAGTGTGTATGCAGTCCGTGTGCATTTCGTATGTGGTGCTGAAGCAGCACAGACTCATACTCATTGTGCTTTCACACAGGACGTGTTTGCAGTCCGCTACTAGGTACGTAAACAATCGCTGCATTGCTGCAGATTCACTGCTCCTGGAACGCACTGACGGACCGCAACCGGGTGAACGCTGGAATCCGTTAACATGGGTGCGTTAACAAATACGCAATGCATACGCCCTGCAGACGGAGTATGTCTGAGACAGGCGTAGGGTTATTTGCACCTTGTGCAATGTGGAATTAGTTTACAGCTTTCTCAAGCACTCTGTGATGCATTTTGGAAACAGGAGATGAGCCCCTGGTCTAATGCACCACGTGGCTTGAGAAACCTATTCTCAAAGACTTAACATCAGTTTTAGTCATTATTTTATTTGGGTAGCACATATATTCTGAATGCCTTCGGCAGAATTCAACTGAGACATTTTAATCTAGATTAATTCTAAGATTACAGTGAGATTAATCTAGATTTAAAAAAAAAAAATATCTATGCCCACCATTAATATATATATTTTATTTTGGTCTCGTACTCTATCGCATACGTTGTCAGTGTTGTGTGCTTGCTTAGACCTTTGTTGTGATAAACAGTAAAGTGCGTTCAAGTGCTAGCCAAGAGAGTGTAAAGAAATACCCTTTGTGAGAAGCAGTTAAATCAGCCGAAGTTAAAAGCAGATCGTAAGTGTATTTATTTCTTGTCTCATTAGTGTTTAGCGCAGTTGTCATTGCTAGGAAACACTTATTTGTTTACTGTGTTGAGACGTGCTGCATTTGGTCTCGTACTCTATCTCATATGTTGTCAGTGTTGTGCACTTGCTTAGACCTTTGTCGCGGCAGCGGTCACGGCAGCCCTCCAGTTAAGCCCTCCTCGTGTGAAGACCGAAGAGTGTAAAGACCATCGACTCTACCATGTGACTCCAACGGGCTGGGACACCGGCAGGGAATATAAGTATTGATTTGATTAATCTCTTTTTCTTTCTCCTTGTTTCATTTCTGTTTCAGTTGTTTTTTGTTTATAACCAAATCTTACTATGTGTTTCCAGATCCCTACTATCACTACCACTCACAAACCACACATCACACAATGTAGGCAGCGCAATCTTAACAACCTGCGCACTTTGCCTATATCTGCTAATACACTACTTTCTTTTTCTATTGATCTCTGGAATTGTCAGTCTGCTGTAAACAAAGCCGATTTCATCACTTCTATTATTAGCCATTCAAAGCTTAATCTCATGGCCCTAACAGAGACCTGGATCAAACCAGAGGACACTGCTACACCTACAGCACTCTCCAATAATTTCTAATTTTCCCACTCCCCCTGTTTGACTGGAAGAGGTAGTGGTACTGTTCTGCTCATCTCTTATGATTGGAAATTTCATCCTTTACCATCTTTGGGTATCAACAGCTCCTTTGAATCTCATTCAGTTACTGTTACCTACCCTCTTAAAATACATTTTGTAGTTGTCTATCGACCCCCAGGACCACTGGGTAACTTTTTGGATGGATTAGATGTGTTGCTCTCAACCTTTCCTGAGGATGGTACTCCCCTAGTTATGCTTGGAGATATCAACATCCACCTAGATAAACCTCTGTATGCTGATTTCCACACTCTGCTTGCCTCTTTTGATCTCAACCAGGTATCAACTACTGCTACTCACAAATCAGGCAACCAACTGGACCTTATTTATACACGACACTGCTCTACTGATCATGTTCTGGTTACTCCACTGAACACGTCGGATCACTTCCTCCTCACTCATAACTTCAACATGGTCCCTGACACATCACTTACCCCTCCACATGTCAACTTTCGACATAACCTACGCACACTTTCACCCTCCCGGCTATCTGCAATGGTTTCATCTTCACTTCCTTCCCCTAAACTGTTTGCATCTTTGGATGCTAACAGTGCTACTGATACTTTCTGCTCCACTCGTACATCTTGTTTAGACACTTTTTGCCCCTTATCTTCCAGGCCAGCCCGTAACACCCCTTCTGCCCCCTGGTTATCTAATGTTCTACACGAACACCATTCTAAACTTAGAGCTGCTGAAAGGGTGTGGCGCAAATCCAAAAATACTACTGACCTTAATGTGTATCAGTCACTCCTATCTTCCTTCTCTGCTAATGTCTCCACTGCTAAAATGACATACTACCATAACAAAATTAACAATTTGTCTAACTCTCGCATACTTTTTAAAAAAAAATCCTCACTTTTTTGTCCTCCTCCTCCTCCCCCTCCTGCTTCATCTCTAATAGCTGACAACTTTGCCATGTTTTTCATTAATAAAATTAAACGCATTAGTGCACAATTTTCCACACCACAATCAGTCAAGCTCATATCACCAGTAAACATACACTCATTTACATCCTTCTCTTCACTCTCTGAGGCAGAAGTCTCAAAACTCATCCTTTCTAATCACCCTACTACTTGCCCGCTTGATCCTATTCCATCTTATCTCCTTCAAGCCATTTCTCCTGCAGTTGTACCTACACTCACTCACATCATCAACACATCTCAGGTACCACACTTCAATAGTTTGAGTCTTACCTATCAGATAGGTCCTTCAAAGTATCTTGGAGAGGTGAGGTGTCCAAGTCACAACATCTAACTACTGGGGTGCCTCAGGGCTCAGTTCTTGGACCACTTCTCTTCTCTGTCTACATGGCATCATTAGGTTTTGTCATTCAGAAACATGGCTTTTCATACCACTGCTATGCTGATGACACTCAACTCTACCTCTCATTCCATCCTGATGATCCGACGGTAGCTACTCGCATCTCAGCTTGTCTAACTTGCTGGATGAAGGACCATCACCTTCAACTCATCCTTGCCAAGACAGAACTGCTTGTGATTCCAACAAACCCATCATTTCATCACAATTTCACCATCAAGTTAGGCACATCAACCATAACTCCTTCAAAAACATCTAGAAGCCTTGGAGTTATGATTGATGATCAGCTTACTTTCTCAGACCACATTGCTAAAACTGCCCGGTCCTGCAGATTTGCTTTATTCAACATCAAGAAGATCAAGCCCTTTCTTTCGGAACATGCTGCACAACTCCTTGTTCAAGCTCTTGTTCTGTCCAGGCTGGACTATTGCAATGCCCTCTTGGCAGGTCTTCCAGACAGTTCTATCAAACCTTTACAATTAATCCAGAACACAGCAGCAAGATTAATTTTTAATGAGCCAAAAAGAATCCAAGTCACACCTCTGTTTATCAATTTTCACTGGCTTCCAATAGCTGCTCGCATAAAAGCAGCTCAAGGCATTGATGTTTGCCTACAAAACTACCACTGGCAATTTGTTACTTCAGACTTATGTGCCCTCTAGAAGCTTGCGTTCAGCAATAACGTCACTTGATTGTACCATCCCAAAGAAGCACAAAGTCTCTTTTACAGACTTTTAAATTAAATGTTCCCTCCTGGTGGAATGACCTCCCCAACTCAATCCGAGCAGCTGAGTCCTTAGCCATCTTCAAGAATCGGCTTAAAACCCATCTCTTCCACCTTTATTTGACCCTCTAACTTTAACACTCACTATTCTAATTCTATTGTTAAAAAAAAATCTAACTACCTTTCTAATCTTTTTGTATTCTATTTTCTTTCCATTTATTATGCAATTGTGTGTGTGTGTTTGTGTGTGTGTGTGTAAAGACCTCTAACACTAGCTTGCTCTATTCTTTTTTTTATTCTATCTGTTTTCTTTTTATTTATTATATTATTTAAAAGCCCATGCTACGTGTACTGTGTTAACCTAACTGAGACTTGTTATAGCTCTTATATATATCATTGCTCTTTTTGTTGTTTTTGATTGCTTCCACTGTCCTCATTTGTAAGTCGCTTTGGATAAAAGTATCTGCTAAATGAATAAATGTAATGTGTGTGTATATATATATATATATATATATATATATATATATACAGCATATACATACAGCATATATATATATATATATATATATATATATATATATATATATATATATATATATACAGTGTTGGGGAGTAACTAGTTACATGTAACGGCATTACGTAATTTAATTACAAAATTAATGTAACTGTAATTAGTTACAGTTACTAAGAAAAAATGAGTAATTAAATTACAGTTACTTATGAAATTTTTAACGATTACAAAGGGGATTACATTTGAATATTTACACACATCCACATACAGATTTAACTGATTTCTTTCCCAAATTGCACTGACTATTCTGAGACATACCGCCCTAATAATTTCCGGGAAGCGGAAATACAGTCTGGTTCGTAGAATCCAGTGATAAAAACGGAATGCCTAACGCGGACGGAATATGCCACATTTTGGATGACTAAATCAAAAGTAGGTCAGTACACTTGAATCAACACATGACAAGGACTAGTGTCTGTGAATATTAAGCCCCAAAAATGCAATATATGCACGTTCTGCGTGTCTGTGGAAATCAGGCGCGGACTGGACACCGGGAGAACCGGGACAATTCCCGGCGGCCTGGCAGCCGATTTTGCCCGCTATTTTAATATCATTATTGTATAATTGCCTGCCGAATGTACTAAAGCGATCATTTGCGAATCCGCCGTTTGATAATTAAATATCTAATAAATCAGGAAGTGTTAGTCATGACTCGCGCGCTCTCCGCGCCTCCGCCAAACGGTTTGGATCAGACTCAGAGTAATCAATGCGAGGGAGAGAGAGAGAGAGAGAAGAGTGGACTGTGGAAGCGCACAGCTGGAGCAGAGAAGCAGAACTATACTGTTCAGGGTTTCAGGTCAGTTTCATCTGTAAAGATAAAAGAAAAAAAGTTTTTTTATTTAATTAATCAAGCAGCAGCACGTTGCTCATCAGTCATCACTCAAAATACTATATAAAGGACATCATTATTATCTGTTGTGATGTTACAGTAGTAATTTAGCTGAAAAACAATCAGATTTTTTTTATAGGTTTAGGGGGAGCTATGGACAGACAACAACACAACCCTTACGAAAATTAACGTTTTAATATATTTCTATAAATCCAGAGAAAATAGTTACTATTGTTTAACTGTGGTAACTGTATTTGAGTTGATGTATATGCTTTTATTCATTATTCTTTAATTTTCACAAATTTAGAAAAGTAATCAAAAAGTACTCAAAAGTAATTAGTTACAATACTTTAATAAAGTAATTGAAAAAGTTACACTACTATTACATTTTAAACAGGGTAACTTGTAATCTGTAACCTATTACATTTCCAAAGTAACCTTCCCAACACTGTATATATACATATATACAGTGTATATATATATATATATATATATATATAGATATATACATATATACAGTATATATATATATATATACTTCTCCCCTGCCTGCGGGTGTCGCTGTTGGACAGTGTTTTCTCTACTTCCTGTTGGCCTTCTGTAGCAAATTGTAGCTCCGTGTAGCTGTTTTTATTTTATTTTTGCTCTAGAATCTTTATCTTACTATCACTCTCTGTTTTTTAAAGTGGTAAAATATAACTTAATTCACACCATATTTCTGATATTATCGATCAATCTTATCAGATTAACTTTGATTGTTCACTTTTATTTTATATCCGTGAGTGCAGTACACCTGCAAAGCGTTAGCACTCGTTAGCTTGTCATTAGCGTTTTCATTTGAACCTATCGCTGTTTTCTTTTCTCCTCTCCCTCGCTCCAGTTTTTCACAAGTTCATCAAACAACCGCAGTAAGAATATTTCATCAAGCACGGTGAGTAATGGCTTCTCCCGTCATTGTTACTTGCACCTCTTGCCACATGTACAGTTTATCTATCTCTGTCGCTGATGAGGGATTCACATGTGATAAATGCAGGGAAATAGTTAGGCTGACAGAGAAGATTTCAGAATTAGAGACACGCATCCAAACTTTAATTGAGGACAGTAAGAATGTTAGGGCTCTAGATACGGCTTTGGATGCGTCTAGCTCAGGGATTCCTGTACATTGTTCGGTTCCGGAAACAGAGCCCCAGCAGCAGGGCAACTGGGTGACGGTGAGGCAGCGTAGTCGTGGTTCAAAACACCGCTCTTCTGTTCCGATCAAAACATTAAACAGGTTCTCCCCACTCAGTGATGCACCCACTGAGAAACCTGATGAAAGTGCTCTAGTTATTGGTGATTCTATTGTACGTAACGTGAATATAGAGACACCAGCCACCATAGTCAAATGTTTACCGGGAGCCAGAGCGCCTGACATCTTGGCAAATTTAAAAGTGCTGGCTAATGCTAAACGTAAATACAGTAAGATTGCTATTCATGCCGGTGCTAATGATGTTCGACTTCGCCAGTCGGAGATCACTAAAAATAACATTAAAGAGGTGTGTGGACTTGCAAGTACGATGTCAGACACTGTAATATGCTCTGGTCCCCTCCCTGCTTACCGTGGTGATGAGATGCATAGCAGATTGTCATCACTCAATGGCTGGATGTCTAAGTGGTGCCCACAGAATAACATAGGTTTCATAGACAATTGGACGAGCTTTTGGGGCAGACCTGACCTGTTTAAAAGAGATGGTCTTCATCCCTCCTGGGGTGGCGCCACTCTTCTCTCTAGAAATATGGCAAATAGTCTTCGTGTTTATACTTGACTAACTGGGGCCCAGGTCAGGAAGCAGACAGACTGGCTAAACCGACCGTCTGCTAGCTGCCTCCCGTCACAGAGGTCAGTTAATTCTCAGCACATAGAGACTCTTTCACCTAGATATCACACTATAGAGACTGTGTCTGTTCCCCGAACTAGAAAATACAAAAAACGTCCAAACCAAGTTAAGATTAACAATTTAATTGAGGTTAAACAAATAAAAAACAGAAGCAATATGGATAAACAAATGATAAAGCTTGGCTTATTGAATATCAGATCCCTTTCTACGAAAACACTTTTTGTAAATAATATGATCATTGATCATAATATAGATGTACTCTGTTTGACAGAAACCTGGCTAAAACCTGATGATTACATTATTTTAAATGAGTCCACCCCCCAAGATTACTGTTATAAACATGAGCCACGTCTAAAAGGCAAAGGTGGAGGTGTTGCTTCAATTTATAACAACGTTTTCAGGATTTCTCAGAGGGCAGGCTACAAATATAACTCGTTTGAAGTAATGGTACTTCATATAACATTATCCAAAGAAACAAATGTTAATGATAAATCCCCTGTTATGTTTGTACTGGCTACTGTATACAGGCCACCAGGGCACCATACAGACTTTATTAAAGAGTTTTACATCCGAGTTAGTTCTGGCTGCAGATAAAGTTTTAATAGTTGGTGATTTTAATATCCATGTTGATAATGAAACGATGCATTGGGATCAGCATTTATAGACATTCTGAACTCTATTGGTGTTAGACAACACGTTTCAGGACCTACTCATTGTCGAAATCATACTCTAGATTTAATACTGTCACATGGAATTGATGTTGATGGTGTTGAAATTATTCAGCCAAGTGATGATATCTCAGATCATTATTTAGTTCTTTGCAAAATTCATATAGCCAAAATTGTAAATTCTACTTCTTGTTACAAGTATGGAAGAACCATCACTTCTAACACAAAAGACTGCTTTTTAAGTTATCTTCCTGATGTATTCAAATTCCTTAGCATATCCAAAACCTCTGAACTTGATGATGTAACATAAACTATGGACTCTCTCTTTTCTAGCACTTTAAATAAAGTTGCTCCTTTACGCTTAAGGAAGGTTAAGGAAAACAGTTTGACACCATGGTATAATGAGCATACTCGCACCCTAAAGAGAGCAGCCCGAAAAATGGAGCGCAGCTGGAGGAAAACAAAACTAGAGGTATTTCGTATTGCTTGGCGGGAAAGTAACATATCCTACAGAAAAGCATTAAAAACTGCTAGATCCGATTACTTTTCTTCTCTTTTAGAAGAAAACAAACATAACCCCAGGTATTTATTCAATACAGTGGCTAAATTAACGAAAAATAAAGCCTCAACAAGTGTTGCCATTTCCCAACACCACAGCAGTAATGACTTTATGAACTACTTTACTTCTAAAATCGATACTATTAGAGATAAAATTGCAACCATTCAGCCGTCAGCTACAGTATCACATCAGACAGTGCACTATAGACCCCCTGAGGAACAGTTCCACTCATTCTCTACCATAGGAGAGGAAGAATTGTATAAACTTGTTAAATCATCTAAACCAACAACATGTATGTCAGACCCTATACAATCTAAGCTCCTAAAAGAGGTGCTTCCAGAAGTCATAGATCCTCTTCTGAATATTATTAATTCCTTCTTAGAGAAAAATGGTATATGTGAGGATTTCCAGTCAGGATTTAGACTGTATCATAGTTCTGAGACTGCTCTCCTTAGAGTTACAAATGATCTGCTCTTATCATCTGATCGTGGGTGTATCTCTCTATTAGTTTTATTGGATCTTAGTGCTGCGTTTGACACAATTGACCACAACATTCGTTTGCATAGACTTGAACACTTTGTTGGCATCAGTGGAAGTGCATTAGCATGGTTTAAATCGTACTTATATGACCGCCATCAGTTCGTAGCAGTGAATGAAGATGTATCCTATCGATCACAAGTGCAGTATGGAGTACCTCAAGGCTCAGTACTAGGGCCGCTACTCTTCACGCTTTATATGTTACCCTTGGGAGATATCATCAGGAAACATGGTGTTAGCTTTCACTGTTATGCTGATGATACTCAGCTCTATATTTCTTCGCAGCCCGGTGAAACACACCAATTTGAAAAACTAATGGATTGCATAGTCAATATAAAAAACTGGATGACGAGTAATTTCTTACTGCTAAATTCTGAAAAAACAGAGGTGTTTATTATAGGACCTAAAAACTCTGCTTGTAATAACCTAGAACACTGTCTAAGACTTGATGGTTGCTCTGTCAATTCTTCGTCATCAGTTAGGAACCTAGGTGTGCTATTATGCGCAATCTTTCCTTAGAAAGCCACGTTTCTAGCATTTGTAAAACTGCATTTTTCCATCTCAAAAATATATCTAAATTACGGCCTATGCTCTCAATGTCAAATGCAGAAATGTTAATCCATGCATTTATGACCTCAAGGTTAGATTATTGTAATGCTTTATTGAGTGGTTGTTCTGCACGCTTAGTAAACAAACTACAGCTAGTCCAAAATGCAGCAGCAAGAGTTCTTACTAGAACCAGGAAGTATGACCATATTAGCCCGGTCCTGTCAACACTGCACTGGCTCCCTATCAAGCATCGCATAGATTTTAAAATATTGCTTATTACTTATAAAGCCCTGAATGGTTTAGCACCTCAGTATTTGAATGAGCTCCTTTTACATTATAATCCTCTACGTCCGCTACGTTCTCAAAACTCAGGCAATTTGATAATACCTAGAATATCAAAATCAACTGCAGGCGGCAGATCCTTTTCCTATTTGGCGCCCAAACTCTGGAATAACCTATCTAACATTGTTCGGGAGGCAGACACACTCTTGCAGTTTAAATCTAGATTAAAGACCCATCTCTTTAACCTGGCATACACATAACATACTAATATGCTTTTATTTTCCAAATCCGTTAAAGGATTTTTAGGCTGCATTAATTAGGTAAACCGGAACCGGAAACACTTCCCATAACACCCTATGTACTTGCTACATCATTAGAAGAATGGCATCTACGCTAATATTTGTCTGTTTCTCTCATGTTCCGAGGTCAACGTGGCCACCAGATCCAGTCTGTGTCCAGATCAGAGGGTCACTGCAGTCACCCGGATCCAGTACGTATCCAGACCAGATGCTGGATCAGCACCTAGAAAGGACCTCTACATCCCTGAAAGACAGTGGAGACCAGGACAACTAGAGCCCCAGATACAGATCCCCTGTAAAGACCTTGTCTCAAAGGAGCACCAGGACAAGACCACAGGAAACAGATGATTCTTCTGCACAATCTGACTTTGCTGCAGCCTGGAATTGAACTACTGGTTTCGTCTGGTCAGAGGAGAACTGGCCCCCCAACTGAGCCTGGTTTCTCCCAAGGTTTTTTTTCTCCATTCTGTCACCGATGGAATTTCGGTTCCTTGCCGCTGTTGCCTCTGGCTTGCTTAGTTGGGGACACTTCATCTACAGCGATATCGTTGACTTGATTGCAAATAAATGCACAGACACTATTTAACTGAACAGAGATGACATAACTGAATCCAATGATGAACTGCCTTTAACTATCATTTTTGCATTATTGACACTGTTTTCCTAATGAATGTTGTTCAGTTGCTTTGACGCAATGTATTTTGTTTAAAGCGCTATATAAATAAAGGTGACATTGACACATATATATATATATATATATATATATATATATATATAAAGTAAAAAAAAGACACAATATAAAGCTAGCCACGTTGTCAACAAAATTAGGCAAAATACTATTTAAACACAATTATTTATTTTTAACTATGGGAAGTGTTATAAAAATTACCCTTTAAATAAATGACATGTTCATTTCATGTTCATGTTTTTTTTTCAGTGTATGGTATTCTACAAGTAAAATGTGTAATCTGAATATTTCATAAGCTAGACTTGTATCGTTGAAATAACTGCACATGTGACAGTATAACCACCATCGGTTTAATATGAAGTTCCAAAAGAAAAAATACGCAGTAAACTGCACAATGACTAATTGGATTCTCATTAGCATACGTTAAGTTTGTTACAGCGGCTTGTTCCGGTTGTGCTTCAGAGAGAGATTTCACAGAGTGCTGCAAGTCAACATCAGCAGTAAAAACATGTGCAGAGTATGAGAAATATGGAGCTAATTAAACAGAGTAATTGCATTTGGAGGCAACAGACGTAATGTGTGAAAAAGAACAACAGCATAAAATCCTCTCCAGGCCACTGGAACAGGAAGTGCATCAGTTAGTTGTGACAGTTAATCATGTCGTGGGAGAAAAAGTAGTTAATGCCTCTAAAGGAGCTCTTATCATGTACAACACATGGATGTTCATAAGAGACAGTGAACGCTCTCATGAAGCATCAGGAGGTCTTTGATGTAGTTAATCCAAGAGAAAGAAAAGTAGACAGAAAAGAAAAGAAACATAATGCTTTTATGCAGTCAAACGCGCGTATGGGGTTAGAAATACTGAGTGGTCCTATGAGGTTCAGTAAATGCATAGTATGACCAAAGATTTATTATGCATAAAATATGCCAGTTTCAAAGGGTGTCAAACTGTTTGAGCTACTATTGGTGAAACATTTCTATTAATTTATTTAATTTCACATTGATTCCGATAAAAGTACAGCTCGTCTTAGAAAACCGTTATTTATTCACTCTTGTGTCATTCTAATCCTGTATGCCTTTCTTCTGTAAAACACAAAAGAAGAGCTGCTCTTATCCAAACAATGACGAGGGATGAGGACAGACACTAAAAAGCTTCGCATTCTGCTTTCCAAGTGGACCTTTGTGAAAAAGATGTGTGCTTAATTGATTTGAACGCGAACTTGTAGTGTACATCAAATTTTATATATATTAAAACTGTATGAGGGAGAAATAAAATTATAACGCTAAATCCAAGCTGTTGTCTGTTGTGCTCTGCCTTGCACTTTCAGTCCTTTATGTATCACTGGGCTTAAATAATGTATTTTTTGTTTAATAGCACTCAAATCGCATTCATACATGCATGTATTAAAACTTGCAACATTGCATTTCAAGACCAATGTGGCTTCATTGAAGTGGAACCTGATGCAGCACATCTTGAAATGCTTGTTTGAAAGTTCTTCACCCAAAGATACTATATGCACAGACATTCTTCAAGATTTCTAGATGGCTTTGACATCTTTAATGTCAGCGTGAGCATTTTGAACAAGCCTTCTGTTCGCTGTCCATTTCAAAACATCAATCTGTGTTTTTCATCGTGCCACAAAAAAATAAAATAAATAATAATAAATAAATGTTTTCGCACTGACACAAAAAGGGGGTCTTGATATACACTTATATTCTCATTTGCAAATTAAATGGCATTTGCCCTTCACTGGGTAATTTCGTTCCAGCTGGGCACAGACGCTGCATCCCTCTCTATCGCAGACAGACAATTTCATTAGTTTCTCAATGCCACCAGATGTAAATTCTGACTCGATAGCAACCACCCAGATAGGCCCCAGGCAGCCGTGAGCTTCCCTCATTCTGTCTGAAATCCACGCCACAGCCATTTCATTTCAAACAAGGCTTGCATTCAGACAGAAAGTGGAATTATGTGATTTTGTTTTGTTATGTGATTTTGGAATTGTTATAATAACCAGACAGCCTTATATTGTTCATCAGCCGGCAACCTGGCCATACATCATCATGAAAAGTCATCAGAGTTCAAGTCTAAGCAGTTTACAAGCTCCAAAACATTTTCAAAAGCATTTAGAGTTTGTCTTGGAAAATATTTGAAAGACTGTAAGTTTGTCTAAAATAATGCATGTAACTTAAAAAGGACACAGTGAAATAAAGTGTTACCAAATTTTTTTTTTTTTTTTAATGTAATATCCAAGAATCAGTATGTTTCCTGAATGTGTACAGCCTAAAAAAGAAGTGTACATAACTGTATTGAATATACACTTTTAGTGAATTTCTCATCTTATTAAAACTACCTGGTCTTATGGCAAATATGTACCTGGGGGCACTTTTTCGCAAGATGAAAAATGCGTACCAATAAGTAAATATCACTGCAGTTTCCAAAGAATTGAACACTAGAGGCAGTAAAAACTGACAAATTTTATTCCTTTTCACACAAATTTACAGAGTTTTGATTAATAAAGCATAATTTTGCACAATTACTTGAAAAATATCATGATATAATAAGCATCACACATATCCAGCTTCATATCTATGGGTTTTCATAGGCGGTAGGTAGGGGTGTAATGGTACGTGTATTCGTACCGGACCGTTTCGGTACCGGGCTTTCAGTACGGTGCACAAGTGTACCGAATGACCGAATGCAATATTTTGTGTGCTGAACTTAGGTACATCCGTGTTTCCAAATGAACATATTAAGTGGCAGAAGTCTCCGCGTTCACCACAAATCCCGCCCTGCAGCTTATTCTAAGGCCGGTGACACACTGGCTGCGTTGCGTGAGCGTGGCGTGTCTGCTGCGTGTCAGTTGCGTGATGGCTGCTTCGCGTTTTCTGTGTCTTTACACACCAGAATCGTGCCTGATGCGGCGCTGGCGTGCTGCTGCTACTCTAGGTGACATAGAGGGAGGCCGCCGACAGACCAGGATCTTGTCTTCACGACAGCAATATCTATACTTCATGTTGAGCATAAATATAAAGCCTACTGATAAAGGACACCGTCAACAGTATTGACGGCAAAATAGACTATGTTTATTTTTATTTATTTTTATTTATGGTGCAATATGCCAGTGTGTCAACAGCCTAAGGTTTTCAAAAGGCATCACGCGAGTGTGAACATCACTACAACTAGGGAAAAAAAAATATTGTAATTCAAACGCAGCTCCTGTCAGCATTTAAACAGACCTTTGCTCTTAATTCCGATCGGTCCAACGCAATAACGAAATCTGAGCAGGTCTAAAAACTGAAACTGTTGATGCTGCACTTTACACTTTGGAAAAGTTATATATATATTTTTTTAATATGAGCAGGCCTACAAGCTGGGATTGGTAATACTGCACTGTAATCAGAGGTATTTATTTATATTTTTCATTATATTTTATTATATGATATTGGTTTGAGACTGAGAGTATTTTATTTAGTGGAGAACTTTGCAGCAGTATTTTATTTATATAAAATAAAAATAAAGTGTAAACAAATTGTTAAAAAAAGTTTATAGTAATAAACAACCTGCAGTTTAATGTTTGAATTTCTTTCCCTTACTGTACTGAAAATGAACCGAACCGTGACTTTAAAACCGAGGTACATACCGAACCGTGATTTTTGAGTACCGTTACACCCCTAGCGGTAGGTTTGTTTGGTAGCTCACAGAGTATGGAGAAAGAGTCCAGTTTGAATCCTGTGTAACCATGGTTCGACAAAGCAGTTCAAATCTGCATGTAAGGAAGTTAAAATGGCACGGTTGCATCAACAAATGTGATTTTTTTATCAGTTTTGCATTTGTTAACACTATCGGGTAAGTTTAGGGTTGGGTTTGGTGTAGGGCATATTTCCAACATGATAGAGCATTGACTTTTAGCGACAGCCCCCAGATATTTGAATTCTGATCTGCCGCAATATGTACCAGAAGCAACGTTATAAAAACACAGCTAAACGTACATATTTAATCGTAATAAAAACATGCCAGGGTTCACGTATTGAACCCGTCTTTTAGCACCACTCAGTGGAGATTTCTCTTTGAAACTGTAGCGAAACTTTCAGTAAGGTGTGTAAAACTGGTGTTGCAAAAAAGTACCCAGAGCTACGTATTTTCCATGAGACTGGGTTGTATTAAAAGTATATTAAAAAAAAAAAAAAAAAATTGCAGATAGTAGTGAAATAAACACTAAACTTAAATGTACTTAAATATGGTACTCTTTCGTGATAAGGTATTTTAAAAAGTGGGCTCTGTAATAATGTGAAATTACATGTTTTACTTGTAAATGTACTGTAGTACATTTTGTTTTCAGCAAGACTTTAGATCAGGGATCACATTTTCACTAGTAGTAGTAGTAGTAGTTATGTTAAGGTATGGAGTAGAGTAAAGGGATGCAGAAAAAGGCATTAATATGTACTTTATAAGTAAGACAGCCGATATGATAATAAGTAACTAGTTAATAGGGAATAGTGTTCCTTATTCTAAAAAAGTTACCATGTTTTCTTTTGTTGTTCTTCAAAAGAAATACAGTTTTAGTGTTCTTGTTAAAGCGTACATCCTCATACTGGCTTCTATGTGAAGAATACTTTAGAATTGAAACTAAATTAGGTATTTTAGACAGTATAACATGCTGCCTACCTACTGATCTTCAGCTGCAGGAACAGAGCTATTAATGTGGAAACAAGAAGCATGAAAGGACGTGAGAACTGTAAAAACCTTTTTGAGGACAAAACAAAACTCTGCACATGTACAGCTGGGAACAATATCTTTTATTTTTGCATATTAAACATTTGGGCATGCCTGATATTGTAATACATTCCAGAATGAGAACACTATATCCACAATTTACAACATGAACAGGCACAATTTTAAAAGCATTTTGGTTATTTCTGAAAATTGCACATGTGTAAGGGAAATTCATAATATTTTGATAAATGCACAGAAGTTCTCCAAAATTTATTCTGCTGAAAGCATTTCTAAGAGCTCAAGAGTTATAAAGAAATTTAATTCCCTGACAAATTTCAAAGAAACACTGTTATGTCTAACAATACTGTGTCACAGTTATAGAGAGACAAATGCTCGTGTCTCAAAGCGACTCAAGGTGACAGTGTGATGTTTGGTGGTTCTCATTTAAATTACTTTAAGGCCTTGTCCACACTAATACATTTTCTTTTGAAAACACATCTTTTTCTCTCCGTTTTGGCCTTCCATCCACACGGAGATAGTGTTTTTGGTCAAAGAAAACTGAGCTTTTTGAAAATGCTCTCCAAAGTGGATAAATTTGAAAACGCAGTTTTCGCGTTGTAGTGTAGATTGTGAAAATGGAGGCTTTTGAAAACGATGACGCAATTTTAGTCATGTGACGCATATTATACCAATAGATATCCGTGTTTATACTGGTATTGTGCATGTAATGTGCTATGCACTTGCACACTATTGCTACAGATGTATTACTTTCTACACTCTTCATATCCCAGTCCTGCAAAGGTGAAAGCAAATTTACTCGTAATTGCTATTTGCGGCAAAACATGAGGGCAGTTGCGTTTTAGATCAGACATACAATTGTGAGTGTGTGAGACCTGGACGCGTAGGTGAATGGTTAGTTCTTTTCATAAATGAAATAATCCCGTCAGAAGAACTGCATTAAAACTTCTCATGTCTGTTCCATGTGTATCATCTACAATGAGCTTTTTTGAGGCTTTGCACATGCGCAGAAACCAAATTTACTGATGTTTCAGTGTGGACGAGACAACGTTTGACAAATGCCAGTGTGAACGAAGAGCGTTTTAAAATGAAAACGCCGCTTTAAAATGCATCCGGATTAATGTAGACGTAGCCTAATTGAAAAAAAAAAAAAAACACGTTGTGAAGGCATGAAGATTAATGGAATAAGAGTGAAATGTTTTGGACATTCACATCAACACATTTCATCAAACACTGCCCTCCGAATTAAAATAACCCTGATACCTTCTACTTCTTTTCAAATAAAATGAAGTTACTTTAAAATGTTCTGAAAAAATTTTACCCCTTAAAACATCTTCCACCTAAATCATCAAGAAAAAAAAGAAAAAGAAAACGACTGCAACGATTATGCTGTGCTAAATACAGAAAAAAATATGAAGCAGCAAAAATGTTTTTAGCATCGATAGTAATTAGAAATGTTTCTTGAGCAGCAAATTAGCATATTAGAATGATTTCTGAAGGATCATGTGACACCGAAGAGTGAGTTGTGAAGCTGAAAAATCAGTTTTGTATACAAGAATTAATGATTTCTTACAATGTACTGTATTTTTATCAGATAAATACAGCCTTTGTGAATAAGAAGCCATCTTTCATTAAAAACAATCTTACCGCCCCCAAACTTTTGAACATTAGTGTGTATATTTATAGGAATGACCCAACTGCTCATTGGCGCTGTGATCAAACGCCCATTACTTCAGTTTCTCTCCTCACACTTGATGTAAGTTGTCCTGTAAGACCTTTGCCTCTCTCATCCTGAGAAATAAATCAGCTAACAAGCGTCTCATTAGCCCCGATTTCCCTCTGAAGTGTGAGAAGCCCTTGTTCTGCTAAGTGTTTGCATTCACACCTCTCTCCATCTGACTGAAAGTGCAATTTCTGATCATTTTCATGAACATACGAAATGAAGATATTGTGGCATATACGGTAAGTGGAGCATTGTGTGGCTTTGTGAAGCTATTAGCAAGAAAAGAGCTGGAGTAAAAGCCAAGGCCGACATGTATTTTCTCAGCTATTTTTAGGTCACCCTCAGAAAAACAACATAAATCATCCCTTGAGCAGGCCAAGATAAATATTAATTTGCTGTCAAGGACAGGTAAATGTATAAGGATTGTCGCTGCTGTGCCATTGAACGGAATGGCCAGTCACCAATAGTTTAGTACAATTTATGGGTCTCACTTCAAGACCCGCCACTTTTGCTTTGAAAGAAGCCTCGGCTCTGGGGGCCGACGGGGGATGGAGCTGAACCGGCTTGACTCCGACTGTGATGCAAAAGGAAGAATATTCTAAACTTGCTAGCATAGCAGAGGAGATTTTTCTCAGCACATCCTCCCTGCGGATTACCTGTCATGGCCTGAAAGTTGATGCAGGAGACTACAGTGACAGGAAGGACATTACGGACTGACCAGGGTCTGAACTCCTGAGAATACCGGCAGAGATCAGGCATAAATTATAGCATGGGACATCCATGTGTTGATGTTGCAGCTGGGTCACGTGTCAGTCAGGATTTCTCTGACCGAAGCAAATTACTGTCATTTGTCTTTGAGGAGCTAAACGGCAGAATCATGCACCTTTCGAATAAGAGCAGCTGCTGTGGATTTACTAACGGGCCACCTGGCCGTCTCTCTGGAGGCCTTGGAAAGCTGTAGGGCCTCAAACTGTGTCAGGTAGAGTGCACATATGTGCGTTTTCGAGCAATTTATCATTGCAAGTGAGTGTAACTCTTGAAAATGTATTCAAGTCTAAGTTTTGGCATGAAGACACCTGCTCCTTATTTGTAAAGTCATGTTTATTTGCATTATGCACTATACAGATTGTTTCAAAGTGATTTCAAATAAATTATCAGGGATACAATAAAATACAGCAGTATAATGTTGCAAACTTCTTTAATGATAAAACAAATACAATTTGAAGCAGCTCTAAAAAATAACAGTTTCATTATTCAGCTGAATTTAGTTCAACGTTGGGTACCATCTTAGAATACTGTTCCTTCATCAACAAACAACTACACAGGAACAAATGTGTAACATTCTAGTAACTACTCATAAGTAACAAGGAACCCTTGAGTAAAAAATTAGTAAGTAACACTCAATTAAATGCAGTAGTTTACTATCAGCTAATCAGTAACTACTATTCTGGTAACGCTTTATTTTAAGGACCAATTATCACGGTTATTTTATCACAATTAAATTGTTATTTAATTTGTTATCACAAATTATTTTTATATTGAAAAGCATGTATATCTTGGCTGTTTATTCGCATTTATAAATCATAAGGTTCATTCTGCAAGACCATATTTTAGATATCTTACTCCTAACCCATACCTAAACTTAATAGCTACCTTACTAACTTTTAATAAGCAGCCAATTGTAATTAATTGTATTAATACTTAATTGGAGAATTAAGGTAAACCAGTAGTAATGACTCAAGAGTTATTAAATTCATCAGAAAGAATTATTATGCAAAACCTCTGGACTCCGCCCCTTACCTAAACCCCACCTTTCTGAACACTTGATCTGCACATTAGAATTAATTATGTGTTACACGTAATAATTATTAAATTGTACATGGTTTTCTGGGAGGTATGGAAAAGATCAAGAAATAGTATTTACTGAAAAGTAACAATAACCATGAACTAACACATTCAATTGAGTGCTATTACTTACTAATTTGTGAACTGGAGTATAGTTAATAGTAGTGGCAAGAATAGAAATACGGACTCACCTCGTACTAATAAACATCTCGGGGTTTCATTCTGCTTGATATAAAAGCCATTGGCGGGATAAAAAAAAGCTACAGTAATTGTATAATCTATATATATATTATTATTTTTATTTTTTATTGTTTTCAATTCGGATCTGAAGTAGCATGAAATCAGTGATAAGCTCCTGCAACTTTTGAGCTCAAGTACAGACCGTTTTTCTTTTTTTTTTTTATGCAATTCAAAAAATTTGTCAAATAAAAGTCTATATATGCACTTTTCAAACAAGGTGTATATAAATGGCAAAACATAACTTATCCCTTAATAAACCATGTGGATTGAACGCTGTGATTTGAACTCAGATGGTTTGTGACATTTTAGCTTGATGTTCCTTTTAAGGCCATGGATACAGCCCAAGGTTTCTCTGGAGAGAGCAATAGAAAGCAGTTCCAACTGGGTGGGTGTAAAGATTTGCTCTTCATGAAAGAACTTTGAAAACTTTAAGCCCAGATATATGACTGATGCCCTTTTCAACAAAGCATTGGAGAACATCAAATACCAGCACGAAAGATCCTCAACTTCTCAAACAGTCTTTTTAATCGCAGCATTTCACTTCGAAAGCAGTTCATCTATAACAAACACATTGCACATATTGCCAATTTCAGAGGCCTCCTCTGACACATAAGCGCTGTTATATTTTTGCAGATATTCTCTATTAAATAGTAATTAACCTAGAATGCTCCCCCATATGTTGTGTAAATTTGAAGATAATGACTTATAAATTGGTCTTGAGGAATTGAGCAAAAACCAATTAAAACCTGAGTAATGGCAAAGCAAGGTTTATTACCTTAAGAAATCTTTTTTGCTTTGAGTAAAACGAAACAAAATAAATCGGTGAATAGAGTGCTGTATGACATTAGTTGTCTACTTTGAATTGTTTGTAACATTGAAACACGCTGAGAAAAATTGCTTCATTAAACAAAACATCCCGCCAGAAGGGCAGACAGTTAATTAAATGATACTCGCGGCGCTCTGAAGAGAGGCTGGTGCACAGTGTGAGGATGGATTAGATCTGAGCCAGACCTCAATCGCTTTTACATTTGAATTATTTGCTTAATGGTACAAAATCTTATATTTCACAGCTCGAGTGCTTACACAGACGTGTGGCTGATTTCAGTCGGAAGAACGTTCAGAACCAACAAACACAAACTGGAAGGACTGGGGCTTTTAAACACAGGGTAATTGGGGAAGAACTAGACAAACCTGGAATCAAATTAACAATCAACATGAGAGAGAGACTGGGTCACAGTGAGCAAAACCACACACAGACAGGTTCATAACCCTGACAAGAACAGGTTTGTGTCATAGTGGACATTAGATTATGGGTTTATTGTATGGAAACAGAAATGATGAATTGCTCATGAAAATCAGAGCGCATCGAAGCCAATATGCTTTCAGAAATAACAACAAATGACTATGAAATGAGTAAATGAATGTATCAAGAATTTATCTAATGTACTACTTATGTAATTTAATATCACACTCATTTATTCTTCAAGACATCTCATCCATGCAATGGTATGCTAATTGAATTTATTTTATTTAATCAACACATTGCTGTGATAAACTACTTCCCTAGATCTTTCCCTTTTCAGCCTCTACTGATTTTTTTGTTTATTTATTTCTTCATCTATGTTTATCTTCTTTGCTCCACTGCCAGAAACTGTTGTAAATGATGCCATCTTCTGGTTCCACCTGTTAAGGAGGAAGTTTCATCTCATTGATACTCTTCCAAACAGGAATATGGTCTTGACAGTAATGATGATTGCAGATGGTTGGTATTGTAAATCAGTGCCACTGTTGCAGACTCATGAGTAGTTGCACTCAGTGAAAGGTACTAACTGTCCTTCATCCTTAAAATCAGTGTTTTTTGTTGCAGAAAAATGCATGGAAAATAATTTGTAATTTAAAGTCTTTAAATGACTTATCCTTTTATAGTTATGTTTAATATTGAGGTGAACCACAAGCCTCTTTCACAAAAAAAAAAAAAAAAAAAAAACTATAGCCCAGAAGCAGGATGAATAATTTTGCTCTAAAATATGTTTCTAAATCACGGCATGCTGGTTCTGCTTCTCTTTAATATAAGCCTCAGAAATACAGTACTTTCCACATTTTCACCTCATTTCAACCTTCATCTTAATGTGAGCAAGCAAGTGGTTACATTCCTCCCTTACACACATTTACTCCAGTAAATATTAGGACTTTTGGTTTGGACTATATACTTCTATAGTTAAGGTATCCTTACATGACTGAGTTAAAGCTGCTCTATGCTTGCTCACAATTGTGTGTGAAGATATAATGCCGCATCGAAACTAGACAAATTTAAGCCTACTCTGACCCACCTCAGCCTCTAGAATCGAGGTGTGCTGTGTAAATGTATTTATGCCACTTCTGAACAGTCTGTCACATCAAAATGCCACTTCAGAAGACCCTCAATGCCACCTTTGCAGTGAAAATTTGCATTTATTGTTATGTTTTCAAAACCATTTCCAAATTAGCAATGCAAAGGTTGCACAGATGTTCTTCTAAACTGGCATTTAGGTGTTTTTAGGTATGACAGACGGTGTAAAGCTGCTCAGAGTTCATTTCTTTGTAATCCCATAGCAATTCCAGTTGAATGCTTTGATACTAGGGGCTGAGGTGTGTCAAGGCAGGAATAATTTACTATTCCTTTTATACAGCTTTATGTCTTTACCAGTGTTAAGCTGTCACAGCCTTAAATTAAATGCATAACTGCCTTAAGACATTCAAATGGGATCAATTTCATTTACAACCTGCTTGATTATCTTTTTTTGGGGGGGGGGGCATTTTTAATCTTCATGTTCAAACCTTCAGACTAGCGGTTGGACAATATGGTTATCTCACGATTTGGTTTGATATACAGTATGAGGTTTATGGTTCAATATAATCTCAATTGGAAAACAACACACTTTTGATAGAAAGTTACAGAAAATTGTTCCTTTGAGCACAATGTTACTTATTAGAAAAAAAATTCAAAAGTAAAGTAAAACAAAAAATAAAATAAATTCTCTAGTATGCAATATAAATGCTATTTATTATTTCAGTACCTTGAATCTCTCCTGTTCAAGCAGTTGTCTGTGCTTAGATATGGAAAGAAAAAAACGTATCCATATAATTTATTTTTACTGTTTTAAAGTCTGTATCTGTATAACACTGTCTATATTTAAATCAAGTAATTCATCCAACATGGTAAAAAATAGTAAAAGCGCTTTGGTAAATTACATCGGTTGTAGACTGAGCCTGGTTTCTCCCAAGGTTTTTTTCTCCATTCTGTCACTGATGGAGTTTTGGTTCCTTGCCGCTGTCGCCTCTGGCTTGCTTAGTTAGAGTCACTTCATCTACAGCGATATCGTTGACTTGATTGCAAATTATTACACAGACACTATTTAAACTGAACTGAGATGATGACATCACTGAATTCAATGATGAACTGCCTTTAACTATCATTTTGCATTATTGACACACTGTTTTCCTAATTAATGTTGTTCAGTTGCTTTGACACAATCTTTTTTATAAATATAAAAAAGCTATATAAATAAAGCTGACTTGAAGACTCCAAATCAGACTGCATTGTGGGTATAAACAAGTCACAAATGCAGGGAATTAAATGGTCCAAAAACTCTAAAATGACTTGGAATTATTTTTTTTCTTATACTTTTGTGGTGCTTTTTATCCTTTCTCGAGTTTGGAGTTTCTCATTTTGCTTACCACTGAAGAAAGAAGAAAAAAAGAAGTTCATTTAAACCTGTTCCTTTACAGAAAGCCAGCAGTCGGTTGGACAAACCGAGTCACACCTGACACACGCACTGGGTAATCCTGCTCTGAGGCCCTTCAACAGGTGCCTGTCTGATGGTGGGCGGTAATGACCAGTACCCCCATTTATATCAGCTGAGTGTGCAGCATGAAGCCCATTACAGCTGCTAATGTGGAGCTCCTCTCCACAGAGCATCTGTGCTCCCTGCAGCTCTGCTGTTCAATAAAAAGATTTTACTAATCCAATGCTCTTTCATAATCACATATCAAAGCATCTCTACGAGGGAGATTAAATCACTGGAGGCCGTTAGTCCATGTGATGGACCTTATGTGCTTTGAAGGTGCTGGAGGAACAAATTGCACCTAAATTTACTGTGTTGTTGTGGAGCTGTTGCCATGCATTTGGTTGCATTTAGGGAGCCTTTGTGTGCAATTAGATGAGAAAACAGTCCGAATTCATATGCAATCATGTCCATGGTCCATGGGAGATATACTTAAAAGTAAAAAGATCTTTAAAAATGACATAATAATAATAATAATAATAATAATAATAATAATAATAATAATAGACAGCACACCTGAAACTACAATCTGCATGATAAATGTCAAGGCTGAATTAACTACTAAAACAATTAATAAATAATAATAATAATAATAATAATTATTATTATTATTATTATTATTATTATTATTATTATTATGCCAGAATGTATTATTTTGTATGAATATTTATTTATTTATTTATATTTATATTAAAAAACACAGTATATTTATATCCCCATGACAGCATTATTTATGCATACCTATGATTTAAATACATATTTCCTATACAACAGTTATGAGCCAGTCTACATCTTTAACTGCATCTGTTATAAAAACATGTAAAAAAAAAATCTGTAGTAATTTTATCCTTTTATTTTTTGTTTTGATTGTTTTGAAGGGATATCTCATATATGTGTAATTCTGGAGAAAATTATACACATTTGACTGTAAATCTCATTGATATTTATGTGTCGGCAATGACTTTTAACTTAAATAACTCTTATATTCCCATTTGCAATCTTTACCTTTTGTTACAGTCTGTCTTGTACCCCAGCCCAATCTTTTAAGGAATTTTAAGTTGTTTCTGTTCCCATTGTTTCTGTGTTGCATTCCTGTGTTTAGTTCCTGGGCATGTTCCAAACAGGATATATCGCCCTTCAAAGAGCACTCCGGAGTGAAAACAATCCTGGTCTCCCTATTGAAGGGTTGTTCCAAACCAAAGTATGTAATACTGGCCACTTCAAAGGGCCCTTTCGGAATTATTGTCCTGTGTGACATTTGTTGTCATGACATAAAGTGGGGGTTTGACGTAACCAAGCGACACTTCACCGCTGTGTAATATGAGTTATTTATTTATTTATTTATATCAGGGCTATTCAATCAGTGACCCGTGGGTCTAATCTGGCCCTCCAATCATCTTCATCCAGCCCGGGAGAAGAGTAGCACACACACCTCAAATTGTTTTTTGCTTTAATTAGTTTGTCCACAAAGTGGCAACACTGGCCTGAGCCATAGTTTTACAGATGAAGTGCACACATGAGGGGTGATGAGATATGAGATATCCACAACTCTAGTTTAAATGTGTATAATTTCCGTGCTATCTGTCATATCCTGTAGCGAGAAATATCACAGAGACTGGACAAAGTTGATTGTCAAATGGAGTTTGAAAGGCTTCGACTTTCCATACACGCTGCTGAGCTGCTTCAGCAGAAAAAAAACGCACACAGTTATGTGAAAATGTGTGGTTATGGCGAGTTACATGTACATCACAAACACAGCCTTGAATGAGTCCTAAATGACCGTAAAATGTTGAGAGAAAACCAAATGTGTATGTCATATCTGTCACATGTGCATCAGGTTTTAAATAGATAGTATTGCTTTTAAAGTGAAACCTGATGAAGACTGTCATTGATGTAAATCAAAGATCAAAAGAAAAAGAATAAATCACTCCACTGCTCTAGTCGCTAATTAACTTTTGTAGTTTGAATAAAGATAAATGTATATTAATTTTATAGTTTATACATATAAATTTGTAGTTTGTGAAGACTGTTCACTTAATTTTAAAAATTTCAGAGTAAAAGAAATGTTTAAAATAATGGCTTTCAATTATATTGTAATGTTGAAAGGCTATAATTATTGGTTAAATTGGAGGGGGAAAATTTTAACAGAGATATCAGTAACATTATTGGTATCAATGATACTGGCCTCCCCCACCCGGCCCTCTTCAAATTTTCAATTTGGTAATCTGGCCCTCAAATGAAACTAAATTAATAGCCCTGATTTATATTTGTAGGCCCTGTCTACTTTTTAAAATGAAGCTTTTTCTACGCGGTTTGGCTGTTCATCAACAGGCAAATGCAGCTCCAGATCACTTAAACTGAATATTTTTTAAAACACCTGCCAGGGTGAAGATTTTACAAAACTTTGGTTGCAGTATTATCATTTAGACAGGCTTCAGGAAACAACTGGCAGAATACTTGGGCAACAGAGGGGGCAGCAAGACCAGGCTGATAGAGATGGTCACACAAGGCACCATAGAGCAGAGCTCAGAAACTTGTTAACCACTGTCTCTGGAGACAGACCAGATGCCAGACTGGTAGAACCAGGGCAGGACACATGGGGACAGGTCAGGAACTCGGACACAAGACTAGACAGGACAAAGCTCCACAAAAACACAAGTTAAATCCAAGACAAAGAATATTAACCAATTAACTAATAAAAGTAAAGTAACAAAATAAATTACCAATTTAACCAACTTAAGAGAAGGATCAAACAAAACCAAGAATCTAGACTAGAAAACTAAATAAATATTACAAATGAAAGCAAAGAGCAAGACAAGAACATATAATCACAAGGACTAGACACAACAAGGGCACAAGACCAACCAGACGGAGACACGGGCACATACTCAGCCACATCCACAGACAGGGGGTGAGAATGACAACGGACCAGCAAACACAAAAGGGTAAGGTGCACTATAAATAGGGAGGAAAATACATGAGGGGCAGGTGAGCACAATTATCTACTACTCATAATTTTAGTTACACAAACGTTGGATTAAAAATGACTACAAAATCAAAAACCATAGACGCTGTGTCAATGTTTCATCGATATCAGTGTACTCACATGATTCATGGCTTCATTAAATGTTTAAACATTTTACAGCATTTTACAGACTTTCCATGCGTTCCGTTTGGAAGGGCTCATCCTAATGCCCTAATCCCTTCAAAGGGTTTTCCTTCCAGTCTAAGAGCTTTGAAGGGTTGAAGGGTTGAGGGGTGTAGGGGACCAAACAACTCTTTCTTGAAGTGCCCTTCTGCGTCATCATCACGTTCCGACACGGAGGTGCCGTCATCATACAAATAATCTGAGCAAAGGCTCATGGGAACCTGGAATGTCCATCAGTTGTACCCATCGAAATCCTTCATTCCGAAGGGCCCTTTATAGTGTCCAGTTTTGAGCACTTCGGTTTGGAACGACCTTTCAATATGGCGGCCATGATTGTTTTCACTCCGAAGTGTTCTTCGGAGAGTGATATATACTGTTTGTAATGCACCGTTTGGCAGTTTGATACACGCTCCCAAACATTGTTTCAAAACAAATGATTCACAAAGGTTTCGAAGCTTTACAAAGTAGGACTTCAAAAGTGCCCAAGATGACCACTGGCACGGCACCAACATACCTAAACTCACTGGTTAAATCTTATTTGCCCTCCAGAAGTTTGCGCTCTGCAAGTGAACGATGCCTTGTGGTGCCATCTCAAAGAAGTTCAAAATCACTCTCACAGACCTTTAGCTGGACTGTGCCCAGCTGGTGGAATGACCTCCCAATCTCAATTCGTACAGCTGAGCCTTTACACATTTTCAAGAAATATCTAAAGACTCATCTTTTTCGCCAGCAGTTAACCTGCTAATACTAGCACTTTTCCTTCTTTTCTTTTCATTTATTTGTATAAAAAAAAAACCTGGCTATGTGTTCTGTACTAGACTAACTGAGACTTGGCATGGCACTTGTATACTGTTGTTGTTCTCTTGTTGACCTGACTGCTTCTATTGTTCTCATTTGTAAGTCGCTTTGGATAAAAGCGTTTGCTAAATGATTAAATGTAATGTAATGTAAATGTCTTTCTTTGAAACAGAAACAGCATCAAGTGTGTCAAGGAATATCCAGAATCGAAAACAGAAACAATCAGAAGTAGGGGCAGGCGGCAGAGAATCAAAGGCAGAATACACAATCCAAAATCAGACACGGGAAGAACAAACACAGGGAAAACGCTGGGAAATGCTAGACAGGGCTAAACAAGACTTTGCAATGATTGAGAGTCCTTGTGCTGCTTAAATGTGTGCGTGTATGTATGTGTGTTTGTGTGTGTGTGTATGTGTATTAGCTGCAGGTGTGTGTGTGTGTGTGTGTGTAATTGGATGCAGGTGTGTGTGTGCAATCAGTACCAGGAATGAGGCAGGATGGGAAATGGAGTTCGAAAAAAGTCCTGAGTGGAGTGCCCTCTATTGGAGTTTATGGGCACTCCAGCTAATGATCGTGACATTACCAAAGTTTCTCTTTTCTGTTCCTAGGCCTAAGTAGTTTTGTGATTTTTGTGGTTGCACAATACAAATAATGAAAAATACTATTCAGCATTATTAATCACATTGCAATTGTAAAGTGCAATAGTGCAATATGCATATAATATGTTTTATATATTCAGTGGTGGGAAGTAACGAATTACAACTACTCACGTTACTGTTATGAAGCAGTTTTTTCGGGTACTTGAACTTTTTTTAGTATGTTTTTAAAGCTGTACTTTTACTTGTACTTAAGTACAAATTAAGCAAAATAATCTACTTTGTTACTTTTAAATCATAGTTCGTTACTGAGTACGCCCACAAATTGAATTGATATTAAAATTTTTGAAGCACTTCAGCAGCCAATAAAGATATCCTATTCTGCATTATTATAATAATTCCTGCGCAAATGTGGCGAGCGCTTAATTGTAACATGAGAACACTGTCATTTAATCGCAGGAAATTGGATGCGAGTTCTCAAATAGGCCTAACTTATACAAAAGAATGTCTCGGTTACGTATGTAACCCTCGTCCCCTGATGCAGGGAACGGAGACATTATGTCGAAAGACATATGGGGTCTCACTTGGGAGGCCAATCATCTCTGAGTTTAAGAGAAAACGCCAATAAAAATTGGCTAGTAGATTTAACATACCTGAGCCACTCCCCGTGCCAACAGGTATAAATAGGGCGACAGGTGTTTCCACTCATTAGGTTTTACGCTGAGGAGCCGAGAACATGTCCCGGCAACAGCGACCGGTTCAAGGTTGTGGCATGGGGACATAACGTCTCCGTTCTCTCCATCAGGGAACGAGGGTTACGTACGTAACCGAGACATTCCCTATCTGTCGGTCACTACGAGTTATGTGGAATGACATATGGGGTCCTATGGAAAACGCCACAACCTGAACACCGTCACAACCCTGTGGAACTGCAATTTTCTGCAAGACGTGGCGTGCCACAAAAGCTAGGCTTAAGGTTGTAACCTTCCCAAAGCCCCAGCGCAAATTCAGTACATCGCTGCTGGAGAAGGCCACACTGCTGTTCCGCCCACACAAAGTTAGTGGAAGGGTTTTCAACCTTCGGAGAAAGATTGCTTCAAATCTTCCCTATTTGTTCTTACAGCTTGGCAAGACGATGGGGAAGCGAGCCTTAGGAAAAGGTCGCTACGGTGACCACATCCTACCTGTAGGGAGGTGACATCTGGAGATACTGATATGGACTGGCCCGGGGGGCAGTACTACATATGGAATGGGTCTCTGAGGCAGGTCCTACCTTAGAGTAGGGATGGAACAGCTGCCAGAAGAGACTGACAGAGCCGGTCTGTCAAGGGAAGACAGGCGTTTGCCAAGAGGGAAACCTTACCGTGGTAGAATACACATATGGGATTACCTGTAGGGAATCAAGCCATATGGACACCTAGCCCAGTACAGGGGCTGACCTGAGCTCCGGGGATGCTAACACCAGTACTGGGCCTGGCGACAGACTGCTCCGCCAAGTCTGACTGCCGAGGGTGCTGGAGGATGCTCGACCAGGTACGCCAACCGGGGAACTCTACTGGGAGAAGAAAGGCACTCACATCCCCGTGTTAGGGGGAATGGCGCAGCAAGCGCGACACTCAGCTAGCCCTTCCCGCCATACCTGTTACCCAACACACGGGAAGAAACTGGCTCTACATGGAGGTTGTAAAACCTTGCAAAGGAATGAGGTGTCGCCCAACCCGCAGCTCGACAGATGTCTGCCAGAGAGGCGCGGTGTGCCAACGCACACATACGAGGAGACCACACTCCATGTGGAGTGGGCCCTCACCCCCAGGGGGCACGGGAATGGTATGCCAAGGTGATGGCATCCACTATCCAGTGGGCCAACCTCTGCTTGGAGACATCCTTCCCCTTCTTTTGCCCTTCAAAGCAGACCACGAGCTGCTCAGAGCTTCTGAATCTCTGGGTGCGTTCCACGTATATGCGAAGCACTCTTACGGGACACAGAAACGTCAAGGCTGGATCTGCCTCCTCCAGGGATAGCGCTTGCAGGTTCACCACCTGGTCTCAGAAGGGAGTGGTGGGAACCTTGGGCATGTATCCAGGCCGGGGTCTCAGGACAATGTGAGAGTAGGCCGCCCAAACACAAGGCACTCTTGACTTACCGAAAATGATTGGAGGTCCCCGACCCTCTGATGGAAGTTAGCGCGACCAGGAGCGTTGTCTTGAGAGACAGGAACATAAGCTCAACTGAATCCAGCGGCTCAAAGGGTCCCAGGAGGGAACCAGGGGTGTCCTAGGAGGATTTAACCTTCTGGCACCCCTCAGGAACCTAACAATCAGGTCATGCGCCCCCAAGGACCGACCGTCCACTGCATCGTGATGGGCTGCAGTGGCAGCCACATACACATACACTTCCAGGGTGGAGGGTGACAGCCTACACCCCAACCTTTCTTGCAGGAAAAAGCACAACTCTGAACGAGCATCTCCAGGGGTCTTCTCGGTGAGAAGAACACCAGTTCATGAACAGACTCCACTTCAGAGCATAGGCCTGCCTCATAGAGGGGGCTCTATCCTGATTGATAATGTCTACCACCGCCGGTGGCAGATCACTTAGGTCTGCTGTGTCCCGTACAGAAGCCACACGTAGAGGTTCCAAAGATCTGGACGCAGGTGCCAAATGGTGCCCAACCCCTGAGAGAGGAGGTCCCTCCTCAGGGTGATGTGCCAGGGAGGGGCTGTCACGAGGAGCATGAGTTCCCGAAAACCAGGTCCGGGTGGGCCAGTAAGGCACAACCAACAGGACCTGTTACTCGTGCTCCCTCACCTTGCACAGCATCTGTGCGAGCAGGCTCACTGGGGGAAACGCACACTTGCATAACGCCAGCTGTGTACCAGTGCATCCGTGCCCAGGGGGGCCTGGGACAGGGAACAGTACAGCTGGCAGTGGGAGGACTCGTGGGAAGCAAACAGGTCTACCTGGGCTTCCCCGAATCGACTCCAGATCAGATGGACCGTCTGGGGATGGAGTTGCCATTCCCCGGGAAAGGTGAGCTGTCGTGAGGCAGTTCAGCACTGACTGGGCACGCTCGCTGGTGAGCCGTGCCATCATATTCACCGAGTCTAACTCCATACCGCGATAAGAGATTCTCTTCGCCAGGGAGAGCTCGCTCTTCTCTCGGTTGACCTGAAGCCCCAACTGACTGAGGTGCCGGAGCACCAAGTCCCTGTGATCGCACAACTCCTCTCAGGACCGGGCCATAATGAGCCAGTCGTCGAGATAGCTGAGGATCCTAATGCCCACTTCCTAGAGTGGGGCAAGGGCGCCCTCCGCGAACCAATCGGACAGCCTCCATCCTGATGCTTACAGCTGCCCGGCCAAGCACGGCTGTCAACTCTGGGTCCAATTCGGCAGTGGCGACAACACCCGAGGGGGGCAGCCCCGCCGAATCTTCATCCACAGAGGTCAATAGCCCATCCCCAATGCTGCAATCGACATCTGATCCCCGGCGGCAAACTAAATGACCCGTTGGGACTGCCATAAGACAGCCCAGCAAAATCACCCAGCAGCCACACAGGACAAACACTGCGGAAGGGGTAGGAGGTCCGTGGGGCGTGGCCCGGCAGAGAAGCTCTCACTGTAACCTTCAAATCTCCCAGAGCACTAGCCGGCTGTCCTCTGCTCGTGGCAGAGAAACCGGAACGGGTAGTGACAGAGGAGTCTGCTCCTTTCCCTTTAAGAAAGGAGAGATGCGATCGCAGCGTTGCCATAGTCACACACGCAGTGCGTGCATGAACCATCCACGAACGCGCCTTCAGCGTGCTGAATGCCCACCCATGGAAGACAACGCTCGTGGCCATTGTCAGAGAACAGAAAACGACCCCATCCAGAAGGACTCGGACTAAACGGCGTCTTTAAAAAGACGTGAATCGTCTGTGATTTGCTCTTTTAGGAAATCTGCTCTCTTAGTTGAAGCGCCCAGGGGAATCGCTGAAAGGGACACTGCTCTTTGCACCGTACCGCCAACCAGAACAGCTTCCCGACACACAGCAGATGAATGGCTTTGTGGAGTAAAACAGCTTTCATACTGTACAACCACTCGGCTCCGAAGCAAAAATGCACCTGTCGCCCTTAATACCCTATGGCACGGGGAGTGGCTCAGGTATGTTAAATCCACTAGCCAATTTTCATTGGCGTTTTCTCTTAAAAAAAAGAGATGATTGGCCTCCCAAGTGAGACCCCATATGTCATTCGACATAATTCATAGTGACTGACAGATAGGGAACTGCTTGTGCGCAGACTGTTTGCAGTCGCGATCTCTCCGTGCTTTTAAAGTAGAAATTATTTTGAAATTACTTTGCTCCTGGATTAAATTTTGTCAAAAGTTATTAGCCATTCAGAATAGATCAACACCTGACCGATGAAAATCCTTCTAGAAGTTTTATTGGTTCTAAGTGAAATGCACCAGAAAGTCTTTCAACAATCAAAGATGGAACTTTAATTTATTTACAATGTAAATTTATGATAGAAATGTTTTGGAATGGGATATTTGTCTGATCTGTATACATATAAATATCATGTCTACTGTCTGCATCACTACATTTTACAGTCATTGCTGGTCAAAGCCATCTGATGTTCCATTTATCTACATAAATAGTCCTAACATAGTGTATATGGCTCTTAAATCTTTGCTTGTAAAAATTCAGTGTGGTCATATTTTGAATACCTCAAACTGAATTGAGATCATTTGTTTTATAATTTTATTAATGACTGTGTACTTGTCTTTTTTTATTGTAAATTCAGTTCAGTTTTAAATCAAGCTTCCTTGTGCTGTAAGTTACCCTATTTTAAATAATATTAGTATTAGTATTAGTATCAGTATTAGTATTAGTATTACATTCAAATACACAGAATGAGCAAATGTTTAAGATTAAGATTTTTGTAATGGTAATTGGGGGCATACTATTTATATATGTAAAAAAAAGCCTATGTAAAATCTATTCATCATATAAGGTGAATGTATCTTTTTAGAAGACTTGGATTAAACCAATTTCAAAGCTTGAAATACTGAGTGCCTTAAAAAAATGGATGGACAAAAAATATATATCTACAGGTATATGGCAGTATACAGTATGTGGTAGTTTTGCCAATGGTATTTAAAATGATTGTACTGTAAATCATGAAATCAATAACAACCCTACTTTCTTTTTTTAGTGCACAGTACTAGTCTTGTAGCAAATAGTTGAACATTGCAAGTAAATACACTGGGAACAAAAAAGTCTGCCATCGCTTCAGGCTCTGGAATGGCGTTCTTGCTCTGATGAAGTGAGTTTGGTGGCTTGGGAGAATCCTCTTGTTAAGTCATGATGTTAGGACTGCTGTTTCCGGGGCCAAGCCTCTACTCATTTCACTTGAGAATACTATCTCAGCAGACATTTATTAACACTATTTCAATAATATTACGTATTTAAGTTAAGCGTAATTTGCTGGGCACACTACAGTCTCCGTGCTCACAGTGTCTCATACACTAATAATTTAGCTGAATCAGTTTGTTGTTTTTTTGGGGGGCATCTGGCAGAGCATTAGGACCCAGAAGTGGTGAAGAATTAATTCATGTACTTTGTCAATAAGATAAAAGTGGGTTTTGTTCAAAGTTGCTATTATCCATGCACATAGATCTTTCATATGAATTGTTTGTAACTAAATATCGCCAGCAAAAAAGTAACTATTAACTTGTACTCTGAGTATTCTTTTTAGTTTTTACTTTTACGTAAGTACTGTTTTGACAGCAGTACTTTTACTTGTAATTGAGTATTTTTTTCATCAATGTAACAGTACTTGTACTTAAGTACACATTTTCAGTACTCTTTCCACCACTGTATATATTATACTTAAAACGTGTATTTTATGCATTTAGGCTAATGCTATTCATGTAGTCATATGCTGAAATTCTCACTAGACTGAGTTCTACAGCCAAACCATTCATCAATCATGCTAAAGTTTGTAATGAATACTCAGCCCTGTGAAAGCCAAGAAAGGTTAATATACATTTCTTATAAGCACACAAGAGCATGTGACTTCTCTTCAGTAAAAGTCTGTGGCTAGTACATTAATCCGCAGAAACATATTTGAGGATGTTCTTTTCAATGGCAAGCCGTGACCTTTTGTTAATTGTTTGATTGCACATCAGCATTGCTATAATGAGCACGGGTGAGTAAGCGGCGTAGCTGACTACATTCTGCAACGGAAATTCTGCAGGCAGGTTTGCACATGAGAATATGCAAACATAAAGAGATCAATACAGAAATATTGACAGATTATTTAAACTGTAAAATTAAAATTTTTAAATTAATATTTTTTTTTTTACATGAATGGACATGTAGCTATATCACATGAGATCTTGAATGGATCATCCAGTGCTATAATAATGGGTGATTTGTAAATCAGATCAAATGCTGTGCATCAAATTCTATTCTAGTGTATTTAGTAAACTTGTGAAACTGAAAGCACAAAGCGGTAAATATGCCGGCACACACTGCTAGTAACCGATTAAATGTAATCTCGATTACGTAATCAAACTCCAATAATAAAGTACTTGAAATAAGATTAAGACTAGTTATTTTTTATTTGATTACATGATTACAAGTTATTAATAATTTATTGATTATCCCCCTTTTTTTCATCTTTTAGATTTTCCTTTCTAAAATCTAGAAAGTCTTTAGGTTTTTGAGTTGCGGTTAAAGGTCAAATGTCTTACAAGTAAACAATTGAAATACTTTTTTATTATTATTGTAATTTTAAAGTGATTTGTTTTAATTTTACATTTTTATGATTTGATTATTAGCTTTTCATTAAACTCATGAACCCCAGTCTGGGAAACCTTGGTGTAATGTAATGTTTAATGCACAATGAATGGAATATATTTTCTTTCTTTTTGTATTTTTAAATCAATGTGGATCAAAATCATCCTACTTAAATCAATGTGATAAATGATTTACGTCAAAAGTAATCTAAACACAATCAAAAAGTAGTCTGATTATTTTACCTAAATGTGTAATGTAATGGATTATTTTACTAACTAGATTTTTTGTCATGTAATTTGAAATAAGTAACAGACTACAATTTGCAATTAACCTACACAGTACTAACGGTATATCACATTAAAATAATAAACATACAACAAGTCAACTAATGGTCAACTCGAAAAATATTTAGTCTGGGGCAGACCTATATGGTAGCCACTGACTTCCATATATAGTATGGAACGAAGTCAATGGCTACCGTCAACTCTTTGATTACCATCCCTTTTGAAAATATCTTCTTTTGTGTTTAAGAGAAAACATAAACTTACACAGGTTTGGAACAACTTGGGGGTGAGTAAAAAATATCACTATGTTTGTCAGCAAGTTCCAGTTAAACCATTCATAATTTGAAAAATTCCACAATTAGGACTAGAAGTCCTAACCACCAAAACTTGAGACTGCCATGCAAATTTCCTTAGGATCACTGGATGAATAAACATAAAGAGGCCACAAAAGTCCATTCATACCTGTTTGGAGACCTTGAATTTAAACCAAAATGCACCACATGTATGTAACGTTCATGCAAAAGACTAGTTTTTGTTAATGCTAATTGACTGTTAAACCAAAAGTCCAAGAGAGCTAACCAATTAACATATAAATGAATGCATATTTCAACCATTTCTTATCATGTGTGTTCTGCACAATGCCTAAAATCATTTGAAAGGGGTTTGATAAAGGAATAATGCATGAGCCAAACACACTTCTTGGACCTTGTACTTTAAACTATGTAAATGAATCTCACACCAGGATGGCAACACCGTGACTACTTCTGACACGACTGCTGTTTTCCGCATGACTGAAAAACAGCAGTCTGTGTGCATTTCCAACCCATGAACCAATTTACTGTGATGGAGCGTGAGCTTCGCCTTAAATCATCATTGCTCATTTCTGGACCAAGTCCAGTCTCATGACCGGAGCGTGTGTCCGAGAGAACAGACTAGCTGGGTAACATGATGATATGAACCTGACACTTTGTCAACATGAATCCCTCTGTCTGCCTTCACTTCTGTGCCAGGTTACAGTAAGTTTTTGAAATCAAATCACAAACTCTGGATTAATGTAGTCAGCTATGTTAGCTAACTGTGCAGTTCTAATAAAAGCCCTGCTCTGGTACGTACAGCTGTGAGGTGCACCTGCAAACAGGAAAAAAGGGAGACATTTGTGCATGGAAAAATATGATCCATTGACTGGACTGAACTTGCTAGGACAACTTTGTTATTTTTCTTTCTTTTTTCTTTCTTTCTTTCTTAGTAAGAAGATGTTAAAAATCAAATGCAACTTGAGGCAAAAAATAAAACACTAAAAACTATGAAAATGTGTCAACAATCAGCCTTGCGACATTATTTAGTGCTGCTTTTTTCCCCCTAATATCTTTAAAAACAGTCTTATCATGTAACATTAATTATATTTTTTCTAAGATATTTTTAATAGACAAAAAATCTTTATTTTATTTTATTATATTTTATTGTTGAGCGTTGCAAATGTGATGAATCACATAAACCTACTTCTTTCCAGTCACAGAATTCGCAGTGTCTCTACTTCTGAGTAACCTTCATTCCAGCCACTTTTCACATTCAGTGATTGTGGATCCATGGGGCTGCTGCGGGCAGATACGAGGATGAATAATTGACACATCTGGAACTTTATTTGGCATGCCAGGGCCGATTCTTACTGCATCACCAGAGAGATGTGAATCAAAGGTGCCCCATGCAGATCAGCTGCAACCATGTTTTATTAATAAATGTTGGCCATTTATAGAGCTACACCTCTGGCCTGTGCTGAACAAACGTGATGCCAAGCTGAGAGACGATGCGCGCTACATCAAGAACAGCTAATTTGTCTGTTGAGAAACTCATTTGCATTACAGCACCTGAGAGAAACTTCCAAATGGACTAAAAGCGTGACAATCCAGACTCCATTTTTGTCACAAGACATTATGTCTCACACAGGGAAAGATGATTTATCACATTTCTACCAGAGTTTGGTCCCGTATAGTTAACTTTTGCATGTGCAAGTAAGTGAGTGTTTCACAGTCATTATGTTGCTTTGTTTGTCCAATGGGACAAAGGTGAACTTATTAACACTTAGTATGGGATCAATTGTATTAACTAGTTGCTTATTAGAATGCCTATTATTAAAATATTGTCTGTTTATTATATTGGCTGTTTATTACTACATATAAATCACATATTCTGCATGACCATATTCTACATCCCTAATCCCACCCAATACCTAAACTTAAAAACTACCTTACTAACTATCAATAAGTAGCAAATTAAGAGTTTATTGAGGCAAAAGTCATAGTTAATAGTTTGTTTATAGCAAGAATTGAACCTTAAAATAAAGTGTGTCCCAAGCGAGGTAAACACTTAGAATAGGGAACACTTATTCACTATTAACTACGACTTTTCCCTCAATAAATTCTTTATTTGCTGCTGTAGAATAAGGCAATAATTTGTGCTGATAAATGGCTGATATTAGTTACATGCATGCTAATAAGCAACTAGTTAAAATACCCTAAGATAAAGTGTTACCACAATCATTTATGAAAACTAAAATATACTTTAATGCCATTTCATACATGAAATGTCATCTATGTAAATATATTTGTAATTACACATTTACACTTTATACATTTAACATATATTAACTTTAAATGTAGTAATAACACTCTCCAACAAATAACACACTACAGTTAAAATTACTTTACATGTGCTTTAGTATGTTAGTCAACACATCAAAATAAGTGTACTTTTTTAAAGCATGACAAAACATTAAAATTTTAAATGTATTTTAAAGCAAATCTTTTAATTTGACATTATTACAAAGATTACAAAGATTTGAAGTGCACATTCAATACAATAGCTAACGTAATTTTTCCAAGGACAACAATGCTATGGCATCCACCTGAAACAGCTCACCACTGTACCAAACCAGCAAGCACTCACATTTTGGTAAGAAAACAATTTTAATTTGTTATTGAAGAAAAGATAGGAGGAAAAAAATAATCAAATGCCAGGCGGAAACATGCTTTGGCGAGAGCAAATCCAACAGTTGATTTAATAGCTTAATTTGTAATGTAATTTTCCTTTGAGACCCTCTTGGCATCTGCAGCTGTGGTAAGTGCCAGTTCCTGCCCTGGCACGCCTGCTGCTAAAGGCCAAAATGAATAAGCAGTCAGTCTGTGTGCGAGTAACAAACACCAGGGCTCTGTTTCCACCCTCATAAAGCCCTGTACTGATATTACAGTGCTCATTTACAGCCATTTATTCATTTTGTTACCGTAAGTTACGCACACCACATCTATTTGCACATCCTTGTTTCCCAAAACTACCCAAATAACTCACTGCACTTAATTTCTGATGATGATGATGATAATTGTGGTTGTGGCCGGGCATTGGGCCGGGAAAGGACATAGTCCCTCTTGCCTGGAGAGGCTCCACACTGAATGAGGTCAACTGAAGTGGGGATGTCCAAATATAGCAGCTCCAACACCACCTGAGAGACCGTGAAAGAGCTTGTGAGAGTGTCTATCTCCCAATTCACAAAGCTGAATGTATCTGGCCATTAGTCTACAGCACTAATTGATTTCTTTGTTTTAGAAGTGCTAGGGTCACGATATGGGGGAATATATCCTTGTTTATTTGCCAACCCAGGTATATACTAAAGAAACATGCCTGTGGCAACATTTCTACAAAATGCAAGGAAACTATACAGTGAGTGACACTAAAAGCACATTCAGTTTTATTGAAAACTGATAAACATGAATCAGACAGCGTTTTATGTTGGTTATTGCACGTATCACAGCAGTTCAGAAATGAAAGGTCCAGTAAGAGATACTAAAGGGTTAATACTCTATTGTGTTTGAAAACAATGTAGCACCTACTCTAAAAATAAACAAATTGTTAACAAAAGCAATTGTGAGAGAGATAAATAAATAAATAAAATTGTCTTTTAGCTCTTGTGACTTAAGTTTGACGGGACTCGTAGTGCGCTTTACATCGCAAGTGCAGTGCTGTCTCGGGTGTGCTACCTAGCAAGTTTACTATGTCAGAAAAGCCATACATATGCATCTGGTTATACATCAAAATGTATTAGCTTACAAAGCATGCACAATGGTAAAGTGTTTTGAACTCATAACAAAAATATGTCTTTCATCTTCGATAATCTGCCTCTGTAATCATTTGAGTGAATGCAAATAAAATGTTACTGTCTTTAGTGTTCATTTCGTCTGGAATCTGCGGTGAATTGTATGTATGTTTTTATAGGACTTTTGTAAAAAACTGTAAGTAAATACCCATACAAATCAAGTCTCCCCCCTCCTCAAATGTTGTGTACCATCATTAAATGCAATTGCTCTTTTTGCACCATACCTTTCTCAGATATGTTGAGATATATAACAGAGCAATGAACATGTCCTTAGAGGCAACAATGTGACCCAATCTCAAAGCCCTGAGGCAAAAGACAATTTCAGAGACTTTCATAGGAGCTCAAGTCATTTCAGTTCGGGAGAACTGTACTAAGATGGAGCGAGCTGTTATTACATAAGAGCAGATTGTCTCTGTCTTGAAATGCGGACTAGTAATCAATGTATGTGTAACTGCCTAGTCCTTAAGATTGTTCTTTAATTTAATACTCCCACAGTCTGTGTGCAGAGCCCTTGAGAGATAGCAGACATTCATTACCCTTTATGATGCAACAAACTCTGTGTCTGCGATACGTATTGCATCAAAATGTTTCCCCGGAGAATATAAAGGAATCAAGTTACCTCTGAATTATACCAGCTGCATTATAATATATGCTGGTAATTTTGAAAAAAAATAACCAACATTTCTTTTTAGTTCAGTTAACAATATTGCTACAACACCAATTAGATGTTGCCAAAATAAGTAAGTAAGCAAGTGGACGATCGCCATCAGCAAACCCTTGGTGAATCGAGGACAATGTAGCTGTGAACTCTGCATCAGGGCATTTCAATAGTGATTATTTTTTGATTAATCAGGTAGGCTATATGTATATGGTAGACATGATGTTTAAAAAAATCAAGGAATCATTCTGTGAAATCAAATAAACATTTGCATTTAATCACAGAGAATGCAAACATTTTGTGAGTGAAGGCGACATTTTTTTTTTCGGGAGGAACTTAAAACTTTGGAAAGTGAAAGCATTGAAATGTAATTTGTCCTCCCATCTCAAGGTTTCCCAATCACCACACCTCTTTAGGCACTTAGATTTACACCAGAAAAAAAAAAACAACAACAAAAAAACAACAACAACAACAACAGCAGGACAGCTATACCCCAAAATATTTTAAACTGCTTCTTCAACATTAGTATCTGTGAAGACTTTGACTTAGATTAGTCAGTTTATATTGCTTAGGTTATTGAATGTCTAATAATTAAGCACTTGGCACTGCCTCTGCTTTAATTGAGACATCCCATGATGCTTTGCACAAAATCTTGGTGGGACATAAACAATAACCAGTGATTACAATTAATATTATTTTATGCAAACAGTAGAATGCATTTACATAACTCAATATGCACAAAATTCATCTTATGAAAAAACAGTCATGGTGTCATGAGTCCGGACCCGAGGTCACCACTTCCATTCTCCCGGACTCATCACCTTCATTCTGCACAGCTGTGTCACCCACTCACACATTCACTCTACACCTGGTTCACTCTGCACACCTGTTCACATACTCACACACACAGCTGTTCCCCATTTGTTCACGAGTATATAGTTTTGTCTCACACACCACTCTGCATGCCTGGATTATTGTAATGTTAATTGTGAACCGTGTATCTAGTGCTTGTGTGTTTGTTCCCTGTGATTAGTTTCTGTTTTGTTTTTGCTGTGTTGGCCTTTTTGTTTCATTCTTATTAAAAGTTAATCTTGCCTGCATCTTGGACCCTGACCTTGTTCTTTCCACGGCGCCGTCTCTACCGCGCCGTGACACATGGAACATATTTTCTTAATTTTAATGTGCTTTCAGTAGGCTGTGCAAAAATGCTTTAAAAATCTCAGAGAACCAGATTCTGGCTTTTTTAATAACACGTTTTGTGTTTAGTCAGTGTCTAAGTTATTTACACATCTATATGTTACTCAAGACAGAGAGCAGTCACTCTTGCATAGCATGATGGAGTTATTGCAGCAGTCACATTGCACAAAGTCAGCCAGATGTAGTAATATGTAATAGTGTGCTGTAGTATAAGAACGTATATTTTATTACCACACATAAGTTGCATATTTTACCAAGAGAAAGAACATTCTGTTTTGTCTATTGCTTTCCATTTGTTTTTGTTTTATTTGTTTTTTGTTTTTTATGTTGTTGTTGTTGTTTTATAATCCACACATGACCAGTAAATGTATGGACTTATTGGATTTTAGATGTAAATTTTGAGCACTTGTCATATCAGCATTTGACCTTATGCTACATCAAATGCTAATTCTAGCCCAGAATGCACCTGTTATCAGACAGGACTGTTATATTATGAAATATCTCGAGAACATTTCATTGTTTTTCTCTGTAGACTCAAATTTTTAAGTTATCCCAGGACTGGTTTTGTATGGTTTCTAATCCCAAATCAGCCTCAACATACCATGTTTCCTAACCCCAAATCAGATGCTTTACAAGGTGAACTAGAAACCATGAATAAATCAATATTTCTTGTGATGACTGATTTAATTGATTTATATTTGTATTAAATCTAAACAATAAATGTATGAGACCCACCATATACTTACGGGGGGGGGAAGAAAAGAAAAAAGAAAATAAAACACTACCTGAAACAAAACCAAACTAGCTCACAGTATGTATTAACCATATGTTGAAATGAAGCAGGCTCTGAATATTGTTGATTAATATATTCGTGGCCTAATGGTTAGAGAATCTTGACTCCTAACTTTAAGGTTGTGGGTTCGAGTCTCGGGCCAGCAATACCACGACTTAGGTGCCCTTGAGCAAGGCACTGATACCCCAACTGATCCCCGGGCGCAGTATCAGTATTTATTAGCAATTGTTTATCATCAATAAATCAGCCTGCAAAACATTATACTGAACTGAGTCTGAAGTGCTAAAACAGAAGTTATTTTACAAAACTCATCTAACCAGAGGTGGGTAGTAACGAGTTACATTTACTTCGTTACATTTACTTGAGTAAATTTTTGGGGTAACTAATACTTTTTGGAGTACATTTAAAGATGGGTACTTTTACTCTTACTTGAGTAATTGTTTGGGGAAAAATCTGTACTTTTACTTCGTTACTGTGGGCGACGCTCCTCTCGATACTTTATCTTAATGCAATAAATGTTATAAATGCTTCAGTTTGATCCAAACGCGCCGTCTACTTTTCTCTGGGCAATGAGCGATGCCCATTCGCGAATGATTCATTATTTTGAGTCAATTCTGTTCATTGGCTTGTTCAAACCAGTTGGCTAACCAGTGAATTGGTCGTGAATCAGTTTGAATGATTCGTTCAGTTCCCTGCCACGCGCGCTGAGCGTCTGAAGTGGTTCACTCAGAGTTGTAACGTTTAAGAACAGATAGAGCGTTGAAGACGTGGCTGGATCTGCACTGAATTGAAAGCAAATCTGCAAAGGCTATTATTTGCTTGTGATGAAGATCTGTATTGGATGAACACCATGTGCGCTGTCTACGGTTCAACAGGTATAACTTGGGCTACATTCGATTACAACACACGATACCACTATGACATTAGTTTGTTGTACGTGTACAGAGGGGAACCAAGTTGAATGCAGCTTCCAAAAGACAAAAAATAGCAGATTAATATTTTCTATATTTGATACAATCACACCGGCGTGAGAATGTGAGTCATATCATCAGCTGCTAAATTCAGATCTGTGATCGCTGCATGGCTGGCGGTGAGCCAGAGACAGACGCGTTTTTACAGCAGTGCGCATTATAACCAATCACACAAGATTCTGTTGAGCTTATTAAAGCATTGGCAAATCAGAGGTGTTCCGATGAGTCATTGCTGAAATGCCGGTGCTTTCTTCACTCGCTCGCTGACTGGAGACCTCTTTCTGGCGAATTCTCTCTTCAGAAACAACAAAGTGCAGATGTGTGTGTACGACTCTGTAAATAAGATATTGATTTCACAGTGTTAACAGGTTCAGTGATTTTAATGGGAGTTTCTGAGAGTGATTGATAGACTGTCAGCGAAAATGATCTTTGATAATGTAACTGTTATTTGCTCTCTTTCTGAGTTTTTATATCACATTAACTTTCAATGTTAAATTCACATTTAATATAAAGTCAGCCGTATTAAAAATATTTTATAGCATGACACCTTTATCTGTTACTTAAGTAAACAGACAGGGTTTTATAATAAATTACATAATTAGGCTACTTTGCATATTATCATTATTAACAATTTATGAAGAGTGGGAATCGAGATATTCCATTATATAGTTCATGCTTCTGGGAATGTTTCTAATAAAAATTAAAAAATAAAATAAAATAATAATAATTTGCCAATATGCTGTGGCTGCTGTGTGTCACATGACGACCCCCTCCCATGCCTAGACACAATTAATAATGATATTTCCACAATATTTACGCTTGCAGAAATATACATTTGTTTACATTTTGCAGAACGGATGAAAGAAGATCCGTCAATGTGCATTTGGTTCGTTATGTTCAGATGTTCAGTAACTAAGCGGTTATGTTAGGAGTTTTCACTCTTCTTTGTGTCAGAGGTTATTTACACATATATAAAACATACTTATATTATTTATTTTGTGATGCAAATATGAATTTTCATCAGCTGTTACTCCAGTTTTCAGAGTTATGATCCTTCAAAATATAAATCTAAAATATTGATTTATTATCAGTGCTGGAAACCGTTTTGCTGCTTAATATTTTTTTGGAACCTGTGAGATTTTGTTTAGGATTATGATAAAAAGAACATCATTGATAGTAAATCAACATATTGGAATGATTTCTGAAGGATTATGTGACATTGAAGACTTGAGTAAGGGCTAATGAAATATATATATATATATATATATATATATATATATATATATATATATATATATATATATATATATATATATACACACACACTACATACATTTTATCTATATATCTAAATAAAATAGACCCAGTATATATGACCCAAAGTAACTAGTAACTAACTACTTGAGTAGATTTTTTATCCTATACCTTTTTACTCTTACTCAAGTAACTATTCAGACTAGTACTTTTTCTTTTACTTGAGTAAATATTTCTATAAGTATTTTAAATTTTACTTGAGTACAGTTTTTGGGTACTCTACCCACCTCTGCATCTAACTGCAACAAAGCAGGAGGGCACACTATGCAATGTACGATGATGAATTACGGTACAGCACTTCTATTATTCCACCGGTTGCCTATGATCTGCGAGCAGATAGAGTCACCAAACAAAGCTGTTTGTCAGGTTTTCTTAACAAGCAATCACACACACACACACACACACATATACCTATATATATATATATATATGTATATATATAATTATTTTTTTAAATAATCCTAAAAAAACACAACCTATGATCTATGATTTGTTTTAGTTTTTTTGTTTTTTAAGTGACTTAAGAAGGATAGTTCCCCCAAAAATGAAAATTACCCCATCATTTACTCACCCTCAAGCTATCCCAGGTGTGTATGACTTTCTTCTTTCAGACGAATACAATAAGAGTAATATAAAAAATTGTCCAGGTTCTTACAAACATTATAATTACAGTGAGTGGATGTTCTCCATCAGTAGTCCCATAGATGTCAAATAAAGTGCATCCATCCAAAATTAAAAGTATCTCACACTTCTCCGAGGGGTTAATAAAGGCCTTCTGAAGCAAATTTATGCATTTTTGTAAGCAATGTATATATTTTTTAAACTTTATAAACAGAATTTTTTTTTAGTTTCCGCTAACTGTCATATGCTTGTTCTCAAACACCGTAACGGCGGATGACATAGCGTAAGATCCAGTGAGATGACAAATCCAGTGACAAAGGTGAAAGCACAGTGGACAGAGCAAAACAAAACACTGGAGCTTCCTTTGCTCACATTTACATTTACATTTACATTTAATCATTTAGCAGACGCTTTTATCCAAAGCGACTTACAAATGTGAACAACAGAAGCAGTCAGGTCAACAAGA
This sequence comes from Carassius carassius, assembly GCF_963082965.1. Classification (NCBI taxonomy): domain Eukaryota; kingdom Metazoa; phylum Chordata; class Actinopteri; order Cypriniformes; family Cyprinidae; genus Carassius; species Carassius carassius. Next base: position 4,271,120 of record NC_081758.1, on the reverse strand, counting down.
GAACAACAACAGTATACAAGTGCCATGACAAGTCTCAGTTAGTCTAGTATAGAACGCATAGGTAGTTTTTTTTTTTTTTTTTTTTTTTTTTAATTAAAAGACAAGAAAAGGAAAAGTGCTAGTGTTAGTTGGTTAAGTGCAGGCGAAAAAGATGAGTCTTTAGCTGTTTCTTGAAAATGAGTAAAGACTCAGCTGTACGAATTGAGATTGGGAGGTCATTCCACCAGCTGGGGACAGTCCAGGAAAAGGTCCTTGAGAGTGATTTTGAACTTCTTTGGGATGGTACCACAAGGCGTCGATCACTTGCAGAGCGCAAACTTCTGGAGGGCACATAAGATTTAACCAATGAGTTTAGGTAAGTTGGTGCCGTGCCAGTGGTCGTCTTGTAGGCTAGCATCAGTACCTTGAATTTGATGCGAGCAGCTACTGGTAGCCAGTGTAACCTGATGAGGAGCAGAGTAACGTGAGCTTTCTTTGGCTCATTGAAGACAACCCTCGCTGCTGCATTCTGGATCAATTGCAGAGGCTTGACAGTACATGCAGGAAGGCCCGCCAGGAGAGCATTACAATAGTCCAGTCTGGAGAGAACAAGAGCTTGGACAAGAAGTTGGGTTGCTTGCTCTGACAGGAAGGGTCTAATCTTCCTAATGTTGTATAAGGCAAACCTGCAGGACCGGGTAGTTGTAGCAATGTGGTCTGTGAAGCTTAACTGATGATCCATCACAACTCCTAGGTTTCTAGCTGTCCTCGAAGGAGTAATGGTTGATGAGCCCAGCTGTATAGAGAAGTTGTGATGAAGCAATGGGTTAGCTGGAATCACCAGGAGTTCTGTCTTTGTAAGGTTAAGCTGAAGGTGATGGTCATTCATCCAGCTAGAGATGTCACTCAGACAGGCTGAAATGAGAGCAGCTACCGTCGGGTCATCTGGTTGGAATGAGAGGTAGAGTTGGGTGTCATCAGCGTAGCAGTGATAAGAAAAGCCATGCTTCTGAATGACAGATCCTAATGATGTCATGTAGATTGAGAAGAGAAGTGGTCCAAGTACTGAGCCTTGAGGAACCCCAGTAGCAAGGTGGTGTGACTTTGAAACATCACCCCTCCAAGACACACTGAAGGATCTGTCAGAGAGGTAGGACTTAACCCACAGGAGTGCTGTTCCAGAGATGCCCATCTTTCTGAGGGTGGACAGGAGAATCTGGTGATTAACAGTGTCAAAAGCAGCAGAAAGGTCCAGTAAGATGAGTACCGAGGATTTTGAAGCTGCTCTTGCTAGTCGCAGGGCTTCAGTAACCGAGAGCAGAGCAGTCTCAGTTGAGTGGCCACTTTTGAAGCCAGATTGGTTGCTGTCCAGGAGGTTGTTCTGTACAAGGAATATAGAAAACTGGTTGAACACAGCTCGCTCAAGTGTCTTTGCAATGAATGGAAGAAGGGATACCGGTCTGTAGTTTTCAAGAAGCGCTGGATTTAGTGATGGTTTCTTGAGCAGTGGGCTTAGCCGAGCCTGCTTGAATGCTGAGGGAAATGTTCCAGAGTGAAGAGAGGAGTTGATAACGTGAGTAAGCGAAGGTATGACTGAAGAAGAGATCGCTTGAAGGAGGTGAGTGGGGATCGGATCAAGTGGACAAGTAGTAGGATGATTGGACAGGAGAAGTTCGGAGACGTCCATCTCTGAGAGTGGGGAGAAGGAGGAGAAAGAGTGTGCATCGGTCATTGTGAAGTTGTCCTCAGTCTGCGGTGTGGAGAATTGGCCGCTGATGGATCTCGTCTTATTTGTGAAGAAAACTGCAAAGTTGTCCGCTGTAAGAGTCGATGGAGGAGGTGGTGGCGGCGGATTAAGAAGAGAAGAGAAAGTCTTGAAGAGTGTCCGAGCGTCACAACAGCTGTTAATTTTGTTGTGGTAGTAGGATGTTTTAGCCGTGAAGACATTTGCAGAGAAGGAAGAGAGGAGAGACTGATACACACTGAGGTCTGTAGAGTTTCTTGATTTCTGCCATTTCCTCTCTGCAGCCCTGAGTTTAGAGCGATGTTCACGGAGAACCTCAGACAGCCAGGGGGCAGATGGGGCAGTGCGTGCTGGTCTAGACAACAGTGGGCAAAAGTTGTCCAAGCAAGATGTTAAAGTGGAGCAAAGAGTGTCCGTAGCGCTGTTCGTGTCCAGAGCAGAGAACTGAGAGAGTGCAGGAAGTGAGGATGAAACCACAGAAGATAGGCGAGATGGAGAGAGTGAGCGTAGGTTCCGTCGAAAGGTGACCTGCGTTGGAGTGTGAGGCACTTCAGGAGTAAGTGCTAGGTTAGTAGTAATGAGGAAGTGGTCTGAGGTGTGCAGTGGATCAACTGAAGAGTTGTCCACAGAGCAACAGCGCGTGTAGATGAGGTCCAGTTGGTTGCCTGATTTGTGAGTCGCTGTAGTAGACACTAGCTTGAGATCCAATGAGGCGAGCAGAGTTTTGAAGTCAGCAGCCTGGGGTTTATCTAGGTGGATGTTGCTCCTGTAAACAAACGTTGTTTCTCACATTCTCACCGGACCTTAAGCTACACCTACACCCTACATCATCTGTCAGAATGATAGCAGAAGATAGAGATTAGGGTTTATTTATTTATTTTTTATTATAAAATTATTTTTTGTATTATAATTAATGCATGTATGTATGTATGTGTTTGTTTGTTTTGGAAGATGCCAATATTATTTGTTTCCCAACACATAGTCCAGTGACTGTGATACAATGCTGTTGTTATTGATTTGTGTAATTTTTTTCTAAAAAAAAAGTCCTGAGCATATGACAGAGTGGCTTCAGCCCTTCTGCCCAGTGATGCTCCTATAACTCAACAACCAGAGGCACTGGGCAGCTGTGTGTCCTCAGCTGTGCAGCCACTGCCAGTTACTCTTGCCAAAGATTTTAGTGTTGTGTCCTCTTCTCGTTGCTGTTGGTATTCAGCTCATTCACCCTTTCTTAGCGGAGGGCAATGGGGAAAACGAGAAAATAATGCACTTCCACTGGCACTGGGACTGTTCTTTGGCTTGGGCTCCCGAACTCTTGTTTTTTTAAAATAATGGGCTGGCAGACAGGTCTGTGTGCATTACTGTTATGCCTCTCCTGCTATTTTTAATCTTTAATGAGCTAAATATAAAAAAAATAATAATAAACATGTACAGCCATTCTTCAGAGCAGACGTGCCTATGGATTAACAAAGCCTGCAGGTGTAGAATGAAAGAAAACTTGTCAATTTTGTTTTAAAGGTGCTATATCTTTTTAAAACATAATATGTTTGCAGATATTTAGGAAACATGCTAAGTTCAATTACTTGTTCCCCAAAAAAAACAATGCTACAAGAATTTATTCTAATTTGAGATGTGAATTCCATATCGGAATGCCTGTTTTTGTGTTGTTCTGTCTTGACTCCGCCCACTGCCGGTTTACCCAATAGTATCACCATGGAAGCAAGCAAATGAGCGGAGTCAGAAATCACAAACGCTACCCGACTTAAAAAGACTCAGGATCGATCTGAAAGGATCTATGATCAGAGGAATATTAAAACGCAGATAAAACAACATACATTGTAAAGCCATTGTCGGTTATGCTCAAGTCTTGAGGAGGAGAGAGCAGGAGAAACAATTCTACAAATGTATGAATGGACTGCAGTATCCATTTCAACTGCTAACTGCAATATTACATACTGTACCTTCAATATTCTGAGTAACAATTTCTGAAGATGCAATGGAAAATCTGTCTAGCACTGCAGTGACAGGTAACAATAAGCAAACACGAAAGCTAACAAGTATTTTATATCCCAAACCCCTTTTACTTTGGCATGCAACTGGAATGAGAGCATCCAGTTAGAGCACTTAAAACTGACAATTATGTGCAATTTGGATGAGGTCGACTCCAGTGAAGGGCCAACTGAGGGATGGTCTGTCTTTCTCCATCTATCAGAGTATCCTGGTTCATGTCCATGGGGGCCTATTGTGTAAGAGGTTTTTACAGCAGTAACTGAATTCTAAAGGAGCCCCAAAACACCTTGGAGGATGAACGGCACCGTGACATACATTTTCAAGCTTTTGGATGGGATTGATGTCGTTCACTTAAGTTGTGTTACCATATCGCTTCTGGTATTGATGTCTTGCATATGTTGCTCACCTACATGCATTTGATTCTCTTCTGGAGGTGTGGGAAAAGCCTCTCTGCTGGGTTGGCAATCCTTCCACAAGAGTGGCATTAAGCATTCAAGAGCTGCAGATTCTGCTGAGTGTGAACAGAGAGGTCTTAGGTTGGCTGCTCATGCATTCTGGTTGTTATTTTATTGATGCTCTAATTTATGTGAAGTCAAGCCTCACAGCTTAAAGAACTAGGACTGACACGTCCTGATAGTTGTCATTTTGACTGCTGGAGAGCTTTTTGATCGACAAAACATGCTTTCAGATAGAGAAGATCAGTGTTTTTTTTTTTCTCTACACAAAAAAGGGAGTATGTTTTGCAATAAAATACTATTTCAGTATTTCAACTTCAAAGTTTCTGTTAATTCAATGTTGTGTCCTTTTTCTTTGTATACATTTGTGACATTTACTAGCATATATATGCACTGTTGGTAACGTTACTTTAAAAAAGTAATTAGTTATAGTTACTCACTACTTGTTCCAAAAAGTAACTGAGTTAGTAACTGAATTACTCTATAATAAAAGTAACTCGTTACCAGGGAAAGTAACTATTTGCGTTACTGTAAAAAAAAAAAAAAAAAAAAAGTTGCTATATGTCAAAGAATTTAATTTTTATTTATTTATTTTTTTTAGCAGTTTTCACAAGTCAGTTGAAATGAGTAGAACAGACAGGTGTTCGTACATAACTTTCGATATTTATTGCACGTCAACAGACAGCAAGAGTTTTATTCTGCACTTCAAGTATTATCTTTGTAAGAAAAGTGTTTTTGGCCACTAGCTTTGTAGATGCGTGTGTCACACATTACATGTACACATTACATTCACGTTCTTGCCTTTGAATTTGAAGTAGTGCTTATATCTCCACCTTGCAAATGCCAACTTTTCATCGGATTGCTCCTGACTCGCCATCTCTGCTGCTGCTGCGAATCTCTCTTTAGCTGTTGTGTTCGTGCGTGTGTGTGTGTGTTTGGCGCCTCTGGCGTAAAAACACTGGCTCTGATTGGCTACCATGAAACACATGACTCTGCCTTAGCCAATCATAATCACTCATCTCGTTATTAACCCACCTCCTTACTCGCTAACTGTGTGAGCCAGGGGTGTGTTCGGATAAATCAATGCATAGTAACGCACCGCATTTTACGTCCAGAAATGTTAATGGCTTTGTAACGATGGGAAAAGTAATTAGTTAGATTACCCCGTTACTGAAAAAATAACATTGTTACCTAACGCCGTTCTTTTAAATGGCGTTATTCCAAACACTGTATATAAGTGGAAAATGATTCCACACCAAATTTCTCTAAACCAAAACCCTAACCTTACCCATAATTAATATTAGTAGTACTTAAATATATAATTACTCGTAAAGCACACCTTAAAATAAAGTGTTCTAGACATCTTCACACTTTAATGAGTATGTGGTATAAATGCATTTAAAGCGACATAATTTAATTTACTTAAATTTGCCTAAGCTCTCTCTACTCGAATCATCAGTGAAAACCTGAATATGCACTCCACTGCCTACTTATAATTACGCTGTGACCATCGGCAGCTGGAAGCAATAATTGCATGCCAGTGTTCATTGGCTTATTTAGTTTACACTTGAAATGGATTGGTCTCTCTAAAAAAGATCCCAATTTGTCGGTCATCTGACGTGACGTCCCTGTTCCCTCCTTCAGAGAACGAGGCTTACATACGAAACCAAGACGATCTATTCAAAGATGTGGACTGACCTCTTTTTTTCTTTTTTTTTTCTTTTTTTTAGTAAGAGTTTACACTGTGAGCCAAGATAAATATCAGTTTGTTGTGTTCAAAGGGAAAATAAAATGCTACAAGAGTTCCCTTCCAAGATGCTTATGGGAAAAACTCCCTTTTTCTCCTGAACTGAAGCCTTATTCAATCACGCAGTGAAACTGCATGGCCATTGGTTCGTGCAGTTTTATTAAAACAAACCAATGGCTAGGTTCTTTTTTTCACGAACCTATGGCAGCGAAGCCCGTCAAAGCCCGCCAAAATGGGCGGGGAATTCTGGCTAAATATTGGCCGCTTCGCCACAGGAATTCAGATTTCTTCTCTTCAGCGACGTCACATCGCTTCGCTGATCTCTGCTGAACTGCTCGCCGTTAACACGCCTCACACTGGAACGCGACTGCCGGTCCCCGCTACAGATACATCGCTTCCCTGCGGCCATCCGGCGAGAGAGAGATTGAAAGAGCAAATTTCTCTAAAAGAGCCTTAGAAGAGTTGTTTCAAATGCCGTCTCATAATTGCAGCTCATGCAGAGCCCCTCTGAACGCTGATGACGGGCACAGTGAGTGTGTCGCGTGCTTGAGGAAACCCCATGCTGACGCAGCACTCGCGGGGAATTCCGGTTCTCATTGTTCTCCTCTATGTTATCTGAACTTATCCGCGTTCTCTCCAGGGCAGTGGATGAGCTGGGTCTGGAATGGTCTCCTCCAGAGGAACCATCCTGAAGCCGTCTGGATGAATGGTTTCTGCCGGGGGGCCAGCAAGCCCCTCATCAACGAACCGCCCCGTTCTTCCCGGAGGTCCACAATGAGCTTACAAAATCGTGGCGCGCCCCCTACTCGGCGCTTGCGTACTTCATCGTCATCTGCCCTCACCTCGTTTGACGGCACTGAAGAGAGAAGATACGAGCGATTGCCGCAGCTGGACGAGTCTGTGGCCGCGCATCTCTGCCCGCCCATGGCTATTGGATGGAAAGCCAAGGCCAACCATCCATCCAAACCCTGCCGTACGATATCGGCGCTCGCCGCGCGTGCTTACTCTTCGGCAGGGCAAGCAGCCGTGGCGCTCCACTCCATGGCAGTGCTACAAGTCTTCCAGGCCAAACTTCTCGCCACCACTGATGAGTCTGGCCTCGATGTCGCCACGCTCAGGGAGCTGAGAAGTGCAACGGACTTGGCACTGCGTGCTACCAAGAGCACTGCCAGGCCATAGGGCGTTCGATGGCTAACCTGGTCGTCCTGGAGCCCCACTTGTGGCTTAACCCTCTGGAGTCTAAGGGTATTTTTGAGGCCTGGAGAAGTTTTGTCATGCCCTGACATTTGTGCTTTTTTTCAGTTTCTTATAAATATCTAAATGGTTAAAGTCTAATCTCACTGTAATCAGAACTGGAGCTTGTAGCCTAGAATTTTTCTTTCTAAATTATGTGAAAATCATCTTGTTTACTCACTTACAGAAAACAATATATTGATTTAAATTTTCTAAGACACTTTTTGTTGGTAAAAGTCATATGCGAGTAGGCGTCAACTATCATGAATATCATTGTGATTTACACCTGAGAAGACAAAGGCCTGTGTAATGAGCTGCATAATGAGCCTTTCAGTCATCTGTGCCACTGAGAGGGAAAAGTTACAAGAAAGAATGTGAGGACAAAATAAATGTATAGAATTTTATGTTTGTAGTTTATTTAGAATATATTTAATTATCCCACAACATAATTTAATATCCACTTGGGGGAGCAGTTAAACAGTTTATTAGGAACAATCAAATCTGACTTTCACACTAATCTTTTGCACCGTTACTCAAGTCACACAATCCTTCAGAAATCCCTTTAACAATCATATTTTCTACCAAAAAAGCATTTATTGTTATTATTATTATTATTATCATTATTATTATTATTATTAATGTTGAAAAGAGCTGAGAATATGGTGTTAAAAGAACACCATTTTTTGTTACATTTGTTACAGTTATTTACATCAAGCTTTTGAATGGTATAGTATTGTATATTGTTATTGAAACTTAATAATATTTCACTTGATTATACATTTAGTCAGGAAGTATAGTTATATATATATATATATATATATATAGTTATATATATAGTTATATTATATATATAGTTTGGAAAAAGTCTAACTAGTAAAATGTTTACACGTTATGTGAAAACTAGTACAAGTGTTTGTAAATGAAGATCAGCGCAGACAAAGGCTGCAGACAGCACACCTTGTTTGTTATCTTTATTTTATAAGTGCACAAAGTTTTGTTGTTATTATGTCTGTATCCAAAAAAAAGTAGACCCTTTACAGATTCGATTGATGTATTGCTCTTATCTGTACGATTAAAACTGAAAGTGTAATTTAAGTTCTTTTCTGGGTTAACAGGAGAAAATTACTCCTAACGTGTATCAGCGTTAATCGACTCCAGAGGGTTAGCCTCACGGAGATCAAGGATGCTGACAGAGCCCAGTTCCTGGATGCGCCGATCTCTCCTAGCGGCCTCTTCGGTCCAGCGATTGAAGGGTTCGCTGAACGCTTCACGGAGACACAGAAGTCGTCCCAGGCGATAAGCGTGTGGGCGATTTGCAAGCACTCTCGATAAGCCCTAATTGCCTAGAATTCGGGCCTAACAACTCGAAGGTCATCCTGAAACCAAGGCATGGCTATGTACCAAAGGTGCTCTCCACACCTTTCAGAGCACAAGTGGTCACTCTCTCTGCATTACAAAACACAGAGGACGATCGAGAGCTGAATCTGCTTTGCCCAGTGAGGGCTCTAAAAGTCTACATAGAGCGTTATGCGCAGATAAGGCGATCAGAGCAGCTCTTCATATGCTTTGGAAACCGCGCCAGAGGGTTACCGGTCTCAAAGCAAAGACTTTCGATGTGGATTGTGGATACAATCCAGCTAGCCTACTCTTCTTTGGGCCTGCAAAGCCCAATTGGAGTAAGAGCCCATTCTACGAGAGCAGTGTCTTCGTCCTGGGCATGATCTAGTGGTGTGACTATTGCAGAAATTTGTGCAGCGGCTGGTTGGAACTCGCCATCCACATTTGCTAGATTTTATAATCTAGACGTCCCGGCACTTCATGCTAGGGTACTTTCTGTGTAAAGGTCACCTTTTTGTTCCTCATTTGCATGCTCTTGGCCATTCTTTGCCCAAGACTCAAACTCTGCTCGTATGCACTCGCTCCCTTTGGTACTGAGGTGATACGTACACGGGATGATCAGGCTACGCCAGACGTAACCTCATTGAGCTTATGCTGCCAGTGTTGGGAGTAACAGTGTTACTAATGGAGTTTAATTTTCAGTAACGAAGTAATCTAATTAATTACTTTTTCCATCGTTACAACAACGTTATCTTTACTGAGAATGTAAAGTGTCGCGTTACTACAATTTGTTTGAATAAAGCGCAAGGTGTCATGCTTTGACTAGTGGCTACACATCAGCTGCCTGACACCATTGCAAATCCGATGATGATTGGCTGGGTAGGCGGTGCCCTGCTCAGGCTGTCTCACTTCACGCTCTGATAACCACTAAATATGTATATATTTAATGCTGTGTTCAAACCAGACACGACTTGCGCGAATAAATCGTGCTATTCGCGTGTAGTTGGACGCTTGAACATTTCCAGTTCATACGCTCCATTCGCGCGTGAAATTAACTTCGCGTCATGGGGGGCGGGTTCTGCCAGTTGAGTTCACTCAGCATTTTCAACCACCATTTTTATTCAGATCATTTTCTAAATATTACTGTTACCGTGTCATGAAATGCAGTTTTTAAAGTATTTCTTGCGAGAATTTAGTTGTTTTAAACTCAAATAAGAGCAGGAGTAGGGAGTAGTGTAGTCCAACCATAAGAGTTGGATAGTGTTCTGTTTATTGTGCAGTAACTTTAGGCCTAATAAACAGTTACAGAGATTTGGACTAATTGCCAGGTTTCCCTTTGTTTATTTTTTTCTTTGTGTCTTAATTTTGCACTTGAATTTTATTTTCAATATTTATTTTTTATATGTTTTTATTTCTATGCATATCATATGGCAGGCTGCAATCTACTGAGTTCAAATAAATACATCTTCTAAAATACATAGTGTTTTTATTCTTCAATCAGTTAATATAAACATCTTATATATTAAAGATGTTATAGGACGTAATAGCGTTATAGAACATAAAAATAATGTCACAGTTACTTTACTGAGTAACTAATTACTTTTACAATGTGGTAACTGAGTTACTAACTCAATTACATTTTGGGAGAAGTACCCTGTAAAAAATTCTGCTGTGATTTTACAGTAAATTACTGGCTACTAATTGCAGTACTTTCACAGTAATTTACAGTAAGAAATTTAATGTAAATTACAGTAAAATTACAGTTGTGTACAGTCATTTCACAGTTATTGATATCACATCATTACTGTAATTTCACAGTGCATAACTGTATAAATATAGTTATCAGCTGTAACTTGAACAGTAATTTATTGTGTTTCAGCTGTAAAAGTAATGCAATTAGTAGCCAGTAATTAACTGTAAACTTACAATTTAATACAGTAATGCAATATGATGACATAAAAGTAGTAAAAAAAAGATTAAACAATAGTTTCCACAATTGATTTTATTTTCAATAAAATTGATAAAACAATATCATAACAAACGTTGCAAGAGTCATTGCATAACAGCGTAGGTAGAAGTGAAGGTCTTGACCAGAAGGGCAGTCCAACATATTCGGTGGCGATATGGCAAGTAAAAACGGAGAGAGCCAACAATGACCAGAGCAAATGAAAAAAGTAATACCATCAAAACAAATAACATGGCAACCCAAGCCCCAACACACAGGTTTCATGCGAGTACATACTTAAAGGAGAACTCCGGTCAATTTTAACATTGAGCTCATTTTTTTGTAAATTTGGAGTGCTGTCAGTACTGAGAACAACAACAAAAATCGGTGGTGCCTACACTTGTTATCCTCTTTTTAAAATTTGCACCCTGTTGACTTCAATGGGGCAATATTTTAAACCTGCTTTTACCCTCTTAACATCCTTGATGTGTCATTACAAGTGCACAGCCAATGTGAGTGATTCCTTTAGAGTTAACACGGGTGAATCTGACTGCAGTAGATGTGAAAAATATTAATAAAAATTAAGTTAATTCGGCCAGCGCTCATACCTGTATTTACATCCTGTTTTCGGTTGAAGTCCAAAGTAGTCGATTGTCGAGTTCACGCGCGTGATCATAGGTAACTAAACATATACTAAACAAAAACTTAATTTTTATTCATATTTTTCACATCTACTGTAGTCAGATTCACTCCTGTTCACTCTGAAGGAATCACTCACATTGGCTGTGCACTTGTAATGACACATCAAGGATGTTAAGAGGCTAAAAGCAGGTTTAAACATTAATTTGGGTGAACTGTTCCTTTAATAAGTACTGTTTACATTGTTTATAATATGCTGTTGATGAATTTTGAGTTTACTTTATGGCGTTTACATTTCTAAACATATTTTGCTATTCATTTTAATAATGGAGTGAGATTTTTTCAGACATGGAATGGTGATAGGAACGTCTGTACCTAATCTGTTCGCCGTGTTTTGCCTAGGGATGCAATGTTCAAGTCAAGTCTGTCTCTTCATCACAGTGAAAATACAATATATTAACAATTTAACACTGGTATCACATTGGTACTCGGTATCGGCCAATAAAGGTCTTAAAGGGAGGTTTTGGAGTAAAATCAACCTAGGCTCCTTTGCACCATGACCTCGAGCCAAACACCCCCCAGAAGCCTTTTTACCCTTGGCTGAACATTATTAAAGTTAGAGCTTATTTAGAGATATCAGCCGGATGGCTTAGTGCAGGCGCTAATGGATCCTAGGTTTGAAAGAACATCAGTAGTTTATTTAAATAAAACTTGCCTGACGGCTCATGCTACCGCTAACCCAGACGTCGACGTCACTTCAGTGGCTTGGGAAAAGCACGTAAAAGTTCTGGCAGAAAGAGCTGCATAAAGATGTAGTGTAACGACAAATAATTTCTTTTTTTCCGAACTGTTAACAACTTACTGTTAACTAAAAATTGTTGCAAACTGGTACTACCAACTGTCACGGTTCTCAGATATATGGTGTCATCTTGTTGTCTGTGTGTAGGTTGCGGGGTGTATTACCTGATTGTTCTGTGTGGGCGTTGCCGTTGATTACTGATCAGCGGCAGCTGCGGCTTATTACATCTTGCCTATATTAACGCCTTGTCTTTCGTCTCATGTTTGTCAGATCGTTTGTTTGGAGTCCTGGTGTTTGTTCATGTCTCTCGTGTTGTTTCCTGCTCTGGCTTTCTCGTCGCTGTTTCCTGTTGCCTGTCTGTTCCTGTGGATTTATTCCGGATTTCCTCGTTCATCTCGTCAGCCTCGTTACTTCACGGACTTCACTCACCACGGACACCATCGCCCATCAAGGTCCCTGTGTTGCCATCTCTCCTGCTGCTTTATTGTCTTGTCATTTATTGTACATCTGACTTATTCAGCGTTAAGCTCTATTAAAGGAGAATTTTGTTTTGTAGAGCATTCCTCAACAAGTGTTCTCTTCACTTTACTTTACAGCCCTGTACGTTCGAGAGGGAGGAGTCCAAAGTAGCATTCGTGCTCACGCTAATCACGGGGAAGGCGGCGCTGTGGGGAACGGCGGTTTGGGAGAACTGTGATCCTTGCTGCTCCTCGTTCTCAGCACTCGCCGCCGAGATGAGAAGGGTGTTCGACCGTGCGGTGGCGGGCAAGGAGGCCGCCCGGAAACTCACCGCACTCAAACAAGGCAACCGCACGGTCGCTGATTACGCCTTCGAGTTCCGCACCCTCGCAGCGGAGTGTCGGTGGAACGAGGAGGCGCAGTGGGACGTTTTCCTGCATGGGCTGGCTGATCGCGTCCACCGTGAGATCTACACCCTGGACTTACCTGAGACTTTTAATGGCCTGGTAGAGCTGGCATTACGTGTGGATTCACGCCTTCGGCGAGTGGAGGCTATGGAGGAGTCTGGAGAACAATACAACGGCCTTCGAGAGGTTGCAAGGAGCATCCGTCTTCACTAAATTGGACTTGTGTAATGCTTATCATTTGGTCCGCATCAGGGAGGGGGATGAGTGGAAAACCGCTTTTAACACCCCCAGAGGGCACTTTGAATACTTGGTTATGCCCTTCGGGCTTTCCAACGCGCCTGCGGTCTTCCAGGCACTCGTCAATGATGTGTTGAGAGACATGGTTGATCAGTTCATATATGTCTACCTGGATGACATATTGATATTTTCTTCGTCTCTCCAGGAACATGTTCAACACGTCAGACAAGTGCTTCAGCGGCTGTTAGAGAATGGTCTTTTTGTCAAGACGGAGAAATGCAAATTTCATGCACAATCTGTTTCCTTCCTAGGGTACATCGTCTCGTCTGAGGGAATTCGCATGGATTCTGACAAGGTTAAGGCTGTGGTGGATTGGCCAAGTCCAGATTCCCTTAAGGCCCTACAGCGGTTTCTGGGGTTCGCCAATTTCTACCGGCGTTTTATTCGCAACTTCAGCCAACTAGCCGCGCCTCTGACTGCCTTGACCTCCCCCAGAACGGCTTTCAGGTGGTCAGATGCAGACGAGGCTGCATTTGCTAAACTGAAGAGTCACTTCGTTTCGGCTCCCATTCTGATTGCCCCTGATCCATCACGTCAGTTCGTGGTGGAGGTCGATGCGTCAGAGGTTTGGGTAGGAGCAGTTCTTTCCCAGCGGTCTCCCTCAGATAACAAGATGCACCCTTGCGCGTTTTATTCTCAACGTTTATCTCCCGTGGAAAGTAATTATGATATTGGTAACAGGGAGTTGTTGGCGGTCCAATTAGCGTTAGAGGAGTGGCGTCACTGGTTAGAGGGTTCGGGGGTTCCCTTTATCGTCTGGACTGATCACAAGAACTTAGAGTATATACGATCAGCTAAAAGGCTCAATTCCAGGCAGGCTCGGTGGGCACTTTTTTTCGGTCGTTTTGATTTTACTCTACTGTACCGCCCGGGCTCCAAAAACATCAAGCCCGATGCTCTTTCTCGTATTTTTGGTCCGTCCGAACGCCCGTCTCCTCCCGAGTGTATTCTTCCTGAGATATTAGTGGTCTCCACTCTGACATGGGAGGTCGAATCGAAGGTCCTGGCGGCCTTAGAAGGGGTAACGTCTCCGCCTGCATGCCCACCAAACCGTTTATTTGTGCCGGATGAGTTAAAGTCCTGCGTCATTAAGTGGGGTCATTGCTCTAACATTGCTTGCCATCCAGGGGTTAATCGAACCAGGTGTTTGGTCAAGGAACGATTCTGGTGGCCAGCTATGGCTCGTGACATCCGCGATTTTGTTTTGGCTTGCTCGGTTTGCGCCACTGGTAAGACTTCCAACCGTCCTCCAGATGGGTTACTCCAACCGCTGTCTGTCCCTTTGAGACCTTGGTCCCACATCGCGCTGGATTTTGTCACCGCCCTCCCACCCTCCCAAGAGTATACGGTTGTTTTGACCGCTGTGGACCGGTTTTCGAAGGCGACCCATTTCATACCCTTGGCCAAATTACCTTCTGCCAAGGAGACAGCGGTCGCTGTCATTGACCACATCTTCCGGATACATGGCCTCCCGGTGGATGTGGTTTCTGACAGGGGGCCCCAGTTTGTGTCCAAATTTTGGCAGGAGTTTTGTAAGTTGCTGGGGGCAACGGTTAGTCTTTCCTCTGGGTTCCATCCCCAGACCAATGGTCAGACCGAGAGAGCCAACCAGGATTTGGAGCGTATGTTGCGATGTTTGGCGTCCAAGAATACTTCCTCCTGGAGTCAACAACTCTCTATAATTGAGTGCGCACATAACTCGTTACCAGTGTCTTCTACGGGCCTCTCCCTGTTTGAATCTAGCTTAGGTTACCAGCCACCTGTTTTTCCCAGTCTGGAAGCCGAAGTCGCGGTTCCCTCTGTCCACGCCTTTGTCCAGAGGTGCCGCCGCACCTGGAACAGAGCCCGTGAGACTCTGTTGCAGGTGAGGGCGCGCACCAAGGCTAAGACCGATCGCCACCGGTCAAGGCCACCCATATACGTCGTTGGTCAAAAAGTGTGGCTTTCTACCAAGAATATTCCGCTCCGCTCCGTTGCTAATAAACTTGCTCCCAAATTCATTGGCCCGTTTACTGTCACCAAAATCATTAGTCCGGTGGCAGTCCGCCTCAAATTGCCTCCAGCGTACAGGAGGATTCATCCCGCCTTTCATGTTTCCAAAATTAAACCAGTTTTTCATTCACCGCTTAATCCGCTTGCCCCGGTTCCTCCACCACCGCGACTCGTAGACGGGGAACCAACCTATTCGGTTAACCGTATTCTGGACTCGAGGCGGAGGGGACGTGGATTCCAGTACTTGGTGAACTGGGAAGGTTACGGTCCGGAGGAGAGAAGTTGGGTACCTGCCCGGGACATTCTGGATCACTGCCTTATCGATGATTACAATCAACAGGTAAGGGGTGGTCGGAATGCCGAGAGGCGTTCCTAGGAGGAGGGGTACTGTCACGGTTCTCAGATATATGGTGTCATCTTGTTGTCTGTGTGTAGGTTGCGGGGTGTATCACCTGATTGTTCTGTGTGGGCGTTGCAGTTGATTACTGATCAGCGGCAGCTGCGGCTTATTACATCTTGCCTATATTAACGCCTTGTCTTTCGTCTCATGTTTGTCAGATCGTTTGTTTGGAGTCCTGGTGTTTGTTCGTGTCTCTCGTGTTGTTTCCTGCTCAGGCTTTCTCGTCGCTGTTTCCTGTTGCCTGTCTGTTCCTGTGGATTTGTTCCGGATTTCCTCATTCATCTCGTCAGCCTCAGTTACTTCACGGACTTCACTCACCACGGACACCATCGCCCATCAAGGTCCCTGTGTTGCCATCTCTCCTGCTGCTTTATTGTCTTGTCATTTATTGTACATCTGACTTATTCAGCGTTAAGCTCTATTAAAGGAGAATTTAACTTGCAATTGCATCCAGTCTTCTTTGCCGTGACACCAACAAAATATGAGTGCATTCCTGGAACTGGGCATTGTTACACTACATCCTTATGCAGCGCTTTCTGCCAGGACATTTTTTCATGCTTTTCTATAATCACTGATGTGATATCGACGTCTGGGTTAGCAGTAGAATGAGCCGTCAGGCAAGTGTTATTTTAATAAACTACTGATGTACTTACAAACTTTCTAATGCCTTGTTTTATGAGTACAGAACCTATTTGTACTACTGTAAAGGTTTGTACCATTCTGGGCATTATTAGTGGGGTAAATTACGAGATACATCATAGGATCCATTAGCGCCTGCACTAAACCATCCGGCTGATTTCTGTAAATAAGCTCTAACTTTAATAATGTTCAACCGAGGGAAAAAAGGATTCTGGCGGGGGGGGGTGGGGGGTGTTTGGCTTGAGGTCTTGGTACAAAAGACCCTAGGTTGATTTTACTCCGAACCATCCCTTTAATCCCACATGAAACATTGAAGGAGATTAAATACCTTTGACAAAATTCAAGAGTGCATGTAGACTCTTCTGGATATTGAAGATTCAAACACTAGTAATTGGAAAACAGCGAAGCAATACTAGTGATAAAGTCTGCGTGTGGCCCCATGACAACTTGTCCTTCGAAGGAGAGCAACCATGCTGCAGGCTTAATCATATCACCTGAAATAAACAAAAGTACCAAACTTTAGGCAGGACCTGTAAGACCTGCACTCACAAAACAAGATGAACTGATGGTCAAGCATTTGAAAGGGATGGTTTGGAGTAAAATCAACATAGGGTCCTTTGCACCATGACCTCGAGCCAAACTCCTTGGATCCATTAGCACCTGCACTAAGCCATTTGGCTGATTTCTCTAAATAAGCTCTAACTTTAACAATGTTCAACCAAGGGAAAAGACCCTAGGTTAATTTTATTCCGAACCATCCCTTTAATGTTGTACAAACATGCATTGTTATAAAAAATAAAGTTGTGTTTGTTAAAGGGATACTTCACTTTAAAATGAAAATTCTGTCATCATTTACTCACCCTCAAGTTGTTTCAAACCTGTATGAATTTCTTTCTTCTGCTAAACAGAAAGATAGATATTCTGAAGAATGTCAGTAACCAAACAGCTAACTGGAACCATTGACTTCCATAGTAGGAAAAAAAGTACTATGGAAGTCAATGGTTCCAGTTAACGGTTTGGACATTAATCAAAATATCTTCCTATGTGTTCAGCAGAAGAAGGCAATTCATACAGGTTTGAAACAACTTGAGGGTGAGTAAATGATGACAGAATTTTCATTTTAAAGTGAAGTATCCCTTTAAAACGACTTAAAGGAATAGTTCACCTAAAAATTAATATTTGCTGATAATTTACTTACCCTCTGGCAATCAAAGGTCCATCCACACGACTCCAGTCATCAAAAGAAGTCTTCTGAACCCAAACAATTGGTCATTATTAAAAACAAAACAATACTTGAATTCTTATCAACTGTAAATCTACACCGCCGTCCAGCTGTGCAGTGCTTGTTTGTGAGAGGTACTGCACGACATATTGCACAAGGAGAGTTTGATAAATATCACGCGTGACATCATCACGTAGACATGGTCATACACGATAAACCCATGAAGCTATAATTTTGAATAATAATACAAATCTAGAGCAAAGAACATTAAACGGATGTACAGCGCTCCTCTTTTAATTGCGACCTAACCTACATGATGTCACGCGTGATCTTTGCCAATGCAAGTTGCGCAAATCCCTCTCACGAACAAGCACAGCTGGACGAAAATGAAGATTTGTAGTTAAAATTATATAAGATTTGTTTTGTTTTTAAAAATTATCAATGGTTTTGTTACAAACACGCCAGGTTCCACCTCCACACAATCACAGTGCACACCCTCACCTGAATACTAGTCTTCACCACCTGCTCCTCATCATCCACTCATCAGCGCTGCACCATAAAAGCCACACACACGCACTCAGTCATCGTCCGGTCACGTTCGCGACAAGATCATTCCTGTATGCTTACTATTAGGACTAACTCCTCTTCTACCCTTTCTCTAAGGATTGCCTCCGAAGATACTGATTCCCCTAAAGTGCGTGTGTGTGGTTCACCTACCCTTCCTGAAGTCACTACCTTCCCAGCACGGATCCCAACGCCCATCCACTCCTCACTACCTGCTCTGTCTCCAGTGTGATCCGTAACAGATGACCGGACCAGCACCGAGAGACACAAGCATGAGCCTCACGGATCCCTTCCAAGCCCTTGTTGATGCACTCCGTCGGACACTCATGTCAGCACCAGCATCCCCACCACCAGCGAGCACTTCCGCCGATCCCGTCATCCCTCCTTCACCTGCCATGCACGCCAGTCCCATGGCCAGGCCGGGGCACTACTCTGGTTCGGCGGAGGAATGCAGCGGTTTCCTGCTTCAGTGTTCACTGGTCCTGGAGATGCAACCGCTCTCGTATCCAACAGACCGCTCTAAGGTAGCATTCATCATTTCCCAATTGCAAGGCAAAGCATTACTGTGGGCAGATTCACTCTGGACTCAAAATAACCCAGTGATTCAGTCATATTCTAGCTTCATCGAACACTTCCGCCAAGTTTTCGGCAGACCTGCCTGGGATTCCTCGATAGGTGAGAGGCTGTACAATTTAAAACAAGGGAAAATGTCTGTCAGTGAATATGCCTTGCAGTTCAGAACCCTGGCGGCCTCTGTGTGGGTCCCATTTTCTTCCAGACAGAACTCCTACATCATGAGGAAATCCATCTGCTGGTTCTGGAGGACTCCACCGCTGACGTAATCCTAGGGCGTCCATGGTTGGAGCAGCATAACCCTGTGATCTCCTGGAAGACCGGAGAAATCCTGAAGTGAGGCGAAGCTTGCTTTCAATCATGTATCTCCGGCTGCCCTGTTCCTTTGGAACATCCCCCTCAACCGCTACCAGTTTACTCCACATCCATTGAAAGCCCTGTCGAGAACCAATCCATCTCCATTCCCCAGTGCTACGCCCCCTTCAGCGATGTCTTCTGCCCTAAGCGGGCCTCCAAGCTGCCTCCACACCGGCCGTGGGACTGTGCAATAGATCTACTGCCGGGTGAACCAGTGCCAAGGGGACGGATATATCCCCTATCCGTTCCCGAGGAGAAGGCCATGGAGGACTACATCAAGGAGGCGCTGACACAAGGATACATCCACCCATCTACCTCCCCTGCTGCGTCCAGCTTCTTCTTCGTGGCCAAGAAAGATGGAGGTTTGCGGCCATGCATTGATTATAGAGCCTTAAATAAGATAACTCAGAAATTCTGGTATCCACTTCCCCTCGTCTCAGCGGCCCTGAAACATCTCCGTGGTGCCACTGTATTCACCAAGTTGGACCTCCGCAGCGCGTATAACCTCATACGGATACGTGAGGGGGACGAGTGGAAGACCGCCTTCATTACCCCTACTGGCCATTATGAGTACTGCGTCATGCCGTATGGGCTTGTAAACGCCCCCTCCATATTCCAGGATTTCATACATGAGGTGCTCCGGGATTTCCTCCACCAGTTCGTCCTAGTTTACATTGATGACATCCTGATATACTCCCGGAGCCTGGCAGAACATCAGCGCCACGTTGCGGAGGTCCTGCAACGCCTGAGGGACTACCAGCTCTATCTGAAAGCAGAGAAGTGTTCATTCCATCAACCCTCAGTGCAGTTCCTTGGGTATACCATCAACCGCAGTGGCATCCGGATGGACGAGGGGAAGGTGAGCGCAGTCAGGGACTGGCTTTTTAGGAACTGCAACGATTCCTTGGCTTCGCCAACTTTTATAGACGATTCATTCAGAATTTTAGTACAATCACCAGCCCTCTAACCAACCTCCTTCGCCAGAAGCCCAAAGCTCTGTCTTGGACTCCTGCTGCCACCGAGGCCTTCCAGGCCCTCAAGCGAGCCTTCACGACCGCCCCACTCCTTGTACATCCAGACCCCGATCTGCCATTTGTAGTGGAAGTGGACGCCTCTACCACCGGAGTGGGAGCGGTCTTTTCACAGCAGCAGGGGACTCCCAGCCGCCTCCATCCATGTGCCTTCTTCTCCAGGAAACTCGACCCGGCGGAGGTTAACTATGACATCGGGAATAGGGAGCTACTTGCCCTCAAACTTGCCCTGGAGGAGTGGAGACATTGGTTGGAGGGAGCGAAACATCCGTTTCAAGTTCTCACTGACCACAAGAACCTGGAATACCTTAGAGCAGCCAAGAGACTCAACCCCAGACAGGCCCGCTGGGCGTTATTCTTCACCCGCTTGCAGTTTTCCATCTCCTACCGCCCAGGGGCAAAGAACGTAAAGGCTGATGCTCTATCCAGATGTTACGCACCCGAAGAAAGGTCAGAAAACCCGGAGCCCATCCTCCAGGACAAGGTCATAGTTGCCCCTATCACCTGGTCAGATGAGAGTCTTCCTCCTGCCGAACCTCCTAACAACACCCCGCCGGGTAGCCTACCAGGACACCAATATATCCCCAGGACATGGCGCACTCCACTTATCCACTCCACCCATAGATCACTTGGCACTGGTCACCCGGGGGTCAATGAAACCCTCTCGTTGCTACGGGAACGCTTCTGGTGGCCCAACATGGCCTCGGATGTCAGAAGGTACGTGAGTGGATGTACCAGCTGCGCCATGTCCAAAAGTCCTCGCCATCTACCATCTGGCAAACTTCATCCTCTGCCCGTTCCCAATCGTCCGTGATTAAAATTAAACCATAATTATGGAATCAATGAAAACTAAAACGGAAAAAAACTAATTTGGGAAAAAATAAAGCTGATTTCATAGGGCCTTACGTTAGACATTACCTTGGACAACAAGCGAGGTGTGCTCGGCAATCTGGTCATCCTTTGGACGTCGGCAGCTGTGGCAGATGGCTGTAAAGTAAGTTTATACAGAAAACATTTGTATAGATGCAACTGGGTGCAAAGTACATTGCCTTTGACTTTAAACCTTATATTCAGTAACAACTTTACTGAATATACATTAAAAGAAAACTTTTTACCAATAATTGAATAAGTGTTTGCAAAGTGTGCAAGTGTTCTTTAAAGTATGTCCGTAGGAGCTGTAGAACACACATGGCCTTGTCTGAAACTTCAACGTCATAATAAGCCAGGACTTCAGCGATCCCCGGATAACGGCTGAGTCCCTGGCAGAACTTAACAATTGTGCTGCCTTTGCTGTGGATGGGCTCTCTTAGCTTGCTGATGATAGAGACATATGTCAGCAGCTTAAAGTGAGTAAAGGCATCTTCGTGAAGACAGAAAGGGCCATTCTTCTATAACCCTGTCAATGGTTGGTGCAGGTACCTGATTAAGGTACCTACGTTGCAGTATGTAAGTCTTTTCCATTAGTGGCTCAGCTCTTTCTGCGCCATCAAAGCCATCTTCTGAAAACATGCGGTTCAGGCGCATTTTCATCTCATCCAATGTCGTCTTTACAGTGAAACATTGCAAACTGAAAAGAAATAGCCTAGAATATACCAAAGAAAAAAAGAAAGAAGGCTATAGTAAAATTTACAAGTAGGTTATATTTAAGTGACATTCCAGAAAATGGTGAATAATATCTCAGAAATAATCTTTTCGTGGCATGCGTCGTGTTTGAATTGAAGTTCACAGGAATTATTTTTAGTTTTTTTCAGATACGAAAGTCGAGGGGGAGAATAAAATAATTTTTAAAAAGAAAATAACAAAAGTACAAAGACGGGACAATAGCCAAATTTACCTATAAAACTTAAGTAAAGTTACAGTCAATCGCAAATAATCTCTCAGAAATATATTTTCGTTGTACGTGCGCCGTCTTTGAACTTGAATTGAAGTTCACAGGAATTATTCAAAATTGATGACAGTTTTTCCAGATATCCTAGCTATACGAAGATCGACGGGGAGAATTAACACATTCTTAAAACACAAATAATATAAGTACAAAGACGGAATTAGTCCATTTTACCTATGAAGTGCAACTGAACGTTAACATTAAAGTTACAGAATCTCTCAAAAATTATATGTTCGATGGCGTCGTCTTTGAATTAAAGTTCACAGGACTTATTCAAAATTGATGATGACACTGCATTTTTTCCAGATATCCTATACGAAGATCGACGGGGAGAAAAACACATTCTTAAAACACAAATAATAAAAGTACAAAGACGGATTAGTCTATTTTACCTATGAAGTGCAACCGAAGTAAAGTTACAGTCAAGAATCTCTCAAAAATGATCTTTTCGTGGCATGTGCGTTGTCTTTGAATTGAAATTCACAGGAATTAGCTATAGCTATTCAAAATGGATGATGACGCACTTTTTTTTCACTCAGATACGAAAGTCTACACGAAAGAATACAATTTTTAAATGCAAATAATAAAAGTACAATGACAGAAATAGTACATTTTACCTGTGAAGCAATAACTGAAGTAAAGATATATAAAGTCAACACGGTAAATAATATCTCAGCAGAACTTCTTGTGTGCGTCGTCTTCTAAGTTCACAGTGATAATGCAAAATGGATGACCGTGTCGAGCTACCCTGGGACATCCCGCCAATTCTTCAAGTTCAAACTTTGTAAAGTTAGCCATGCACTAGAGACTAGCCAATTTTTTTTCTTTCACCAAAAGATTTGTTCAAGATTATTCACCTCTCTCCAAAGACTTAATAAATTTCGATTAAGTTCACTTAAAATAATTGCACAAAACATAGGATCCATCCATCCATCCATCCATCCATCTTCTTCCGCTTATCCGGGGCCGGGTCGCGGGGGCAGCAGTCTAAGCAGAGAACCCCAGACTTCCCTCTCCCTAGACACTTCCTCCAGCTCTTCTGGGGGGACACCGAGGCGTTCCCAGGCCAGCCGGGAGACATAGTCTCTCCAGCGTGTCCTAGGTCTTCCCCGGGGTCTCGTCCCCGTGGGACGCGCCCGGAACACCTTCCCGGGAAGGCGTCCAGGAGGCATCCGGAACAGATGCCCGAGCCACCTCAGCTGACCCCTCTCGATGTGGAGGAGCAGCGGCTCTACTCTGAGCTCCTCCCGGGTGACTGAGCTTCTCACCCTATCTCTAAGGGATCGCCCAGCCACCCTGCGGAGAAAGCTCATTTCGGCCGCCTGTATCCGGGATCTTGTCCTTTCGGTCATGACCCAAAGCTCATGACCATAGGTGAGAGTAGGAACGTAGATTGACCGGTAAATCGAGAGCTTCGCCTTGCGGCTCAGCTCTTTCTTCACCACGACAGACCGGTACATCGACCGCATTACTGCAGAAGCTGCACCGATGCGTCTGTCAATCTCCCGTTCCATCCTTCCCTCACTCGTGAACAAGACCCCAAGATACTTAAACTCCTCCACTTGAGGCAGGAACTCTCCACCAACCTGAAGTGGGCAAGCCACCCTTTTCCGACTGAGGACCATGGCCTCGGATTTGGAGGTGCTGATTCTCATCCCAGCCGCTTCACACTCGGCTGCAAACCGTCCCAGTGCATGCTGAAGGTCCTGGCTTGATGAGGCCAACACGACAACATCATCCGCAAAGAGCAGAGACGAAATCGTGTTGTCACCAAACCTGACCCCCTCTGGCCCCTGGCTGCGCCTAGAAATTCTGTCCATAAAAATCATGAACAGAACCGGCGACAAAGGGAAGCCCTGCCGGAGTCCAACACGCACCGGGAACAAGTCTGACTTACTGCTGGCAATACGAACCAAGCTCCTGCTCCGGTCGTACAGGGACCGGATAGCCCTTAGCAAAGGGCCCCGGACCCCATACTCCCGGAGCACCCTCCACAGGCCGCCGCGAGGGACACAGTCGAATGCCTTCTCCAAATCCACAAAGCACATGTGGACTGGTTGGGCAAACTCCCATGAACCCTCCAGCACCCTGTAGAGGGTATAGAGCTGGTCCAGTGTTCCACGGCCTGGACGAAAACCACACTGTTCCTCCTGAATCCGAGGTTCTACTATCGGCCGGATTCTCCTCTCCAGTACCCTGGCATAGACTTTCCCAGGGAGGCTGAGAAGTGTGATCACCCTGTAGTTGGAACACACCCTCCGGTCCCCCTTCTTAAAAAGAGGGACCACCACCCCGGTCTGCCATCCCAGAGGCACCGTCCCCGACTGCCACGCGATGCTGCAGAGGCGTGTCAGCCAAGACAGCCCCACAACATCCAGAGACTTGAGGTACTCAGGGCGGATCTCATCCACCCCCGGTGCCTTGCCACCGAGGAGTTTCTTGACTACCTCGGTGACTTCAGCTTGGGTGATGGACGAGTCCACATCTGAGCCCTCAGCCTCTGCTTCCTCAATGGAAGACGTGACAGCGGGATTGAGGAGATCCTCGAAGTATTCCTTCCACCGTCCAACGACATCCCCAGTTGAGGTCAACAGCTCCCCACCTTTACTGTAAACAGCATTGGTAGGGCACTGCTTCCCTCTCCTGAGGCGCCGGACGGTTTGCCAGAATCTCTTCGAGGCTGACCGATAGTCCTTCTCCATGGCCTCACCGAACTCCTCCCAGGCCCGAGTTTTTGCCTCCACAACCACCCGGGCTGTAGTCCGCTTGGCCTGCCGGTACCTGTCAGCTGCCTCAGGAGTCCCACAAGCCAACCAGGCCCGATAGGACTCCTTCTTCAGCTTGACGGCATCCCTTACTTCCGGTGTCCACCACCGGGTTCGGGGATTGCCACCTCGACAGGCACCGGAAACCTTACGGCCACAGCTCCGAGCGGCCGCTTCGACAATGGAGGTGGAGAACATGGTCCACTCGGACTCAATATCTCCAGCCTCCCTCGGGATCCGGTTGAAGCTCTGCCGGAGGTGGGAGTTGAAGATCTCTCTGACAGGAGACTCGGCCAAACGTTCCCAGCAGACCCTCACAGTACGTTTGGGTCTGCCGAGTCTGTCCAGCTTCCTCCCCCGCCATCGGATCCAACTCACCACCAGGTGGTGATCGGTTGATCGGCCCCTCCTTGAACTGCCACCTTAACGTGGTGGAGGGGTTTGAGTACCCGAATGACCCTAGGAGCTATGTTGTCCGGGGCTATATGCCCCTGGTAGGGTCTCCCAAGGCAAACAGGTCCTAGGCGACGGGTCAGACTAAGAGCGGTTCAGAACCCCCTTATGAGAAGACTAAATCTAAGGACCGTGACGTCGCCCGGTATGGCGCAGCCGGGGCCCCACCCTGGAGCCAGGCCCGGGGTTGGGGCTCGTATGCGAGCGCCTGGTGGCCGGGCCTCTCCCCACGGGGTCCGGCCGGGCTCAGCCCGAAGGAGCGACGTGGGGCCGCCTTCCCGTGGGCTCACCACCTACAGGAGGGACCGTAAGGGGCCGGTGCTTAGACAATCGGGCGGCAGTCGAAGGCGGGGGCCTCGACAGCCCGATCCCTGGACACGGAAACTAGCTCTAGGGACGTGGAACATAGGATCATTAAAAAAAAATTGCAAGTCGTCCTTTAACAAAACTTGGTAACAAAAACATAATTCATCATAAACAACTGCTGTAAAGCCCTTTTCTAAGTTTTTAAGGTCATTTTTCGGCTGCTTTCATGCCATTGTCAGGGATTTTCAACCACCACTATGAAACGCTAACTTGCTAGCTAGCCAGATCTCTAACATCGCATAAATACCCTTACGAAAATTAACCATGGTTTTACTACAAATGAAACCAAAAAACCATGGTTACTATAGTAAAACCATGGTAACCACAAATTAACCATGGTTTTGCTATATTAACCATGGTCTAACCATGGTATTTGTAGTAAATCTGTGGTTATACAAATGGTAGTTAACACGCCAAAAAACCATGGGTTACTACAGTTTTACTATAATAAAACCATGGTTATTTTTCGTAAGGATAACTGCTTAGATCCATTTTTGTTTTAACTATATGCACTTTTTATTTACCTCGTAACTTACCTTTATACATCAGATAGCATCGTCGGTGCCAAGAGAATATTCCTGCGTCATGTCGTCGTGAGCTGGATCAAAGAGAGCATATTATGTCAGACTTATTAAAGTACGGAATTTTCGCTGTTGGAACGTTATGAAATAATTTCAAATAGGTTAAACAATTACATTACTATTTTGTTGGAAGAATATTTTCTTTTTTTGAAGAGAGAGCATACATATAATGTAAAGTGGCCAGACTGAAGATGGCGCCTTCGTTCTCAGCTGAATAGGTATTTTTACAGTAATTTGCAGTCATATCACAGCAGATAGTTAATAGTCAGTGAGCGAATCCGCATTACTGTGATATTACAGTAAAACAATAAAAACAGTATTTTACTGTAAAAACACAGTTAAATATTGTGAAAGTCTGGAAATATTTTACAGTGTAATTTGTAACTGTAACTAATTACTTTTTTCAAGTAAGATGACCAACACTGTATGCTGCTCCTAGTTGCTATTGTCATATCTTGGTATCACAGATCAAGTATGATTGCGTTGGTCGCCCCCCTTCTTAGCATGGCGTGATTGAACTTGGTTCCCATAAGCGTCTTCGACACAGTACGAGTGAAGTATTGAAAGGGAACGTACTCGGTTACTAACGTAACCTCGGTTCCCTGAAATACGGGAACGAGTACTGCGTTCCTTGCCATGCTAAAAGGCTGCACCACTCAGTCGTCGCTTCAGTCGAAGTAACCTGAATTCCTGTGGCGAAGCGGGCAATATATAGCCAGATTCCCCGCCCAATTTGGCGGGCTTTGGCGGGCTTCACTGCCATAGGTTCGTGCAGCACTGCTGCCGAGCCATTGGTTTGTTTTAATAACACTGCACGAACCAATGGCCGTGCAGTTTCACTGCGTTTAACCGAGGTTACGTTAGTAACCGAGTACGTTTCCCAACCTTGAAACTTTAAGCATCATATCCATAACATTTATTATTATTTTGTATTTTTTTGTCAATCTAAACTCAGTTGAACATTATTCACTCTATTCTCAATTCTATTGTCCTTAAGTATTTAAGACTCTTGAGAAAAAAATTCAGAAAATGACCAGTGATGGATCTTGAAATTATATTGTTAACATAAACGTGTATCTGCATGATTATACAGTGCATGGCTTCTGTCGTCTTACTGTAGTTTATAATTTTTAGCAAATAAAAGGCATACAAACAATTCACTCCAGCTTTTGCTTGTGTCTTGTTTGCTGTGAAATATTTACTGATATTTAAAAGTAAACATTAGAGTAACTTTAGATTGTTAATAATATTTCAAGATGACAGGCGACTGAACTGAAGCAGCTTAGCTTTACTTGATTATCCAGACATAATTTTTTTTTTAAATCTCAAGAGTCTCAATTCTGATCATCAGGCTTTTGAGGGACATTTGTTTCCAGAACCTTTACTGTAACTGTTCCTCTGTGGAGGAATGATCTTCCCAAGCCTCAAAAACATCTCGCGTCATTTGAGGAACATTTATTTGTTTATCACTCAATCATCATTGGATTGCATTGCATTATATGTTTTGATCATTTAAATAACATCTTACTAAGACATATAAGAATTATGACTGATATTTATATTATTTTATGTAAGTATCTGCTATACTGTTATAAAGATCCTATCGATTTATGTTGCAAGCATCAGAATTTCATCTTTCTGTCCATATAAACATAGGCATCTGCACCAAATTGATTTATTATTTTTTTTTTTTTGCCTCTCTCTCTCTCTCTGTTCTCAAGTATGAGCTCCATCTTCTCACTATATGAGCCATAAAAGTCTGATGTAAATAAGATTTTTTTATTATTATGATTCCAAATTTTGCTAGTCTTGGTGGGTTTAGCTAAGGTCTCCCAACCAAATCTGCAAAAAATTCTAAAAGCATTAAAACAGTCGAACATGGCCAGCTTGAGAGACCAGATACAACCAGCAAATTGGCTTTGGTTGGTTCAGGCAGTTTTATTATATTTGTATTGATTTGATATAGTCTTTGGTCGATGTATCTCATCACGGTGGGATTATAGCACATTATGTTCCTACTGCTCATCTGAGTTTCCTGCTCTTGTAGAGAAGTTTAATAAATACAACCTATTGACCTGTTGTGTAGTTCATTACTGCCATCCTGTGTGCGACTGCCATAGTCTTTCTATTGTTCTCTTGTTATTGTTCTAATAAAATATATCTACCTGCATCCTGTTTTGGAGGATGTGTGGACACATCAGATAAGATGTTTTCACTTGCATGTCTGTAATTTGTGCTGTTTGTCACTTTTGGTGCATTTGAACAAACCCCTTAAACTCATCCAGCACCGTTTGAGCTCCAGACATTAATGATTCATCAGGTTGTGTTAGTTGTTAAGGAGAGGTTTGCTGTCATTTTAGTGAACTGGTGGACAATAAAATAAAATAATAATAATAATACATACCCACAAACAATTGTGATAATACCCCAAGCAAGCACCTAGCAAACACTCAAGACCACTTTAGCAAACTCACCCTCAGAAAAAAAAAGAGATACAAAAGCTGCCAATGGGGCAGTAACTCTTTCAGAGGGTACTGGTATGTACCATTTATGAACTAATATGTGCACACAAGGTACTAGTATGCACCATTTATGGATAAATAAGGTACAAAAGTGTACTTTTTGAAAAGGTACCACAGCCCCAGCGACAGGTTTTGTAACTATTCAACTTTTATACCATTATTATACCAACAATCCTCACTTCTGTCTTAGCGGATGCATGTGGAAACATCAGGCATATCAGCCTCATTGTTTGTATTAGTATTACACAATATTTACAGGTGAAACTGTACTTGTGTATGTTTGGATACTGAATTTTACTATTTGGAAGTATCAATAACATCTAAAACAGAAACATTGTTACACATTTGAAGGTATAGAAACTTAAAATATGTACAAACCATATATACAATAAATATACAACCCGAATTCCGGAAAAGTTGGGACGTTTTTTAAATTTTAATAAAATGAAAACTAAAGGAATTTCAAATCACATGAGCCAATATTTTATTGACAATAGAACATAGATAACATAGCAAATGTTTAAACAGAGAAATTTTACACTTTTATCCACTTAATTAGCTCATTTAAAATTTAATGCCTGCTACAGGTCTCAAAAAAGTTGGCACGGGGGCAACAAATGGCTAAAAAAGCAAGCAGTTTTGAAAAGATTCAGCTGGGAGAACATCTAGTGATTAATTAAGTTAATTGATATCAGGTCTGTAACATGATTAGCTATAAAAGCTTTGTCTTAGAGAAGCAGAGTCTCTCAGAAGTAAAGATGGGCAGAGGCTCTCCAATCTGTGAAAGACTGCTTAAAAAAATTGTGGAAAACTTTAAAAACAATGTTCCTCAATGTCAAATTGCAAAGGCTTTGCAAAGCTCATCATCTACAGTGCATAACATCATCAAAAGATTCAGAGAAACTGGAGAAATCTCTGTGCGTAAGGGACAAGGCCGGAGACCTTTATTGGATGCCTGTGGTCTCCGGGCTCTCAGACGACACTGCATCACTCATCGGCATGATTGTGTCAATGACATTACTAAATGGGCCCAGGAATACTTTCAGAAACCACTGTCGGTAAACACAATCCGCCGTGCCATCAGCAGATGCCAACTAAAGCTCTATCATGCAAAAAGGAAGCCATATGTGAACATGGTCCAGAAGCGCCGTCGTGTCCTGTGGGCCAAGGCTCATTTAAAATGGACTATTTCAAAGTGGAATAGTGTTTTATGGTCAGACGAGTCCAAATTTGACATTCTTGTTGGAAATCACGGACGCCGTGTCCTCCGGGCTAAAGAGGAGGGAGACCTTCCAGCATGTTATCAGCGTTCAGTTCAAAAGCCAGCATCTCTGATGGTATGGGGGTGCATAAGTGCATACGGTATGGGCAGCTTGCATGTTTTGGAAGGCTCTGTGAATGTTGAAAGGTATTTAAAGGTTTTAGAGCAACATATGCTTCCCTCCAAACAACGTCTATTTCAGGGAAGGCCTTGTTTATTTCAGCAGGACAATGCAAAACCACATACTGCAGCTATAACAACAGCATGGCTTCGTCGTAGAAGAGTCCGGGTGCTAACCTGGCCTGCCTGCAGTCCAGATCTTTCACCTATAGAGAACATTTGGCGCATCATTAAACGAAAAATACGTCAAAGACGACCACGAAGTCTTCAGCAGCTGGAAATCTATATAAGGCAAGAATGGGACCAAATTCCAACAGCAAAACTCCAGCAACTCATAGCCTCAATGCCCAGACGTCTTCAAACTGTTTTGAAAAGAAAAGGAGATGCTACACCATGGTAAACATGCCCCGTCCCAACTATTTTGAGACCTGTAGCAGAAATCAAAATTTAAATGAGCTCATTTTGTGCATAAAATTGTAAACTTTCTCAGTTTAAACATTTGCTATGTTATCTATGTTCGGTAACACTTTATTTTGATGGTCCCCCTATAGATAGTCTATTGATTGTCTGCTGACTATAACTTACTTCACAAGTACTGATCTACTTACTCTCATCAGGGTAGTATCTGTAGATTGTCTATTGAATGTTTGTAGCAATCATTACACTGTATGTAACATGTAAACTGCTATTAAACATTCTGTCAGTAAAGTGTTACCAATGTGTTATCAATTTAGGTTGTAGATGTTCAACAGCGTATTTGTAGACATGCAACAAATCCTCAACAGGTTCTCATAAGTACTTTAAATAGTCAGCATGTAGATATTAACCAATGTATCAACAGACTTTCAGTTAACATGCAGTTGTCTATAAGTAGCAACACAACATCATTTCAAATGAACCTTAAGTATAAATCTGGTTAGTTATACTTGATATTGTGCTTTCGCAAGGATTTCCAGAAGTGCTCTACTAACTGTTTGTTGCATATACATTTTAGGTTGTAGATGTTCAACAGCGAATTTGCAGACATGCAACAAATACTCAACAGGTTCTTAGTACGTTAAAGTACAGCAAAGCAAGAGCTTTTAAGTAGTCAGCATGTAGATATTAACCAATGTATCAACAGACTTTCAGTTAACATGCAGTTATCTATAAGTAGCAACACAACATCATTTCAAATGAACCTCAAGTATAAATCTGGTTAGTTACACTTGATATTTTGCTTTCGCAAGGATTTTCAGAAGTGCTCTACTTACTGTTTGTTGCATATAAATTACCTTTCAGTTAACTGTCATTTTACTTTGAGGTAAATTCATATATTCATCTGTTGCCACATTTGGCCCATCAAAATGAAGTGAAAATCTAAGAAATGCTGTTGAATGACTCTTACAGGCCAGCATCACAGGTTAAAGTCAGTTGATTTTCAGCAGACAGTCAATAGATAGTAAGTACCGAAACTGATGAGTATTTGGTTTAAAATTAAGAAAATAACAGTACCTCAGTAAAATTACATATCTGCCAAATGGGAAATAAATACCAGAGTCATAAGTTTGTTCATTAAACTGATTTTAATGAAATGCTGTAAAAAAAAAAAAGTAACGAGAGATGACCAAACATGGATTCAAAAAAGATTCTGTTTTCAGTAAACTGCTTAGCCTAGAATGACAAAAAAAAGCTTTTTTAACTAAAAAATGTTACCTACAAGTCACTGTAGGTAGGATCACTGCAAATAACATTTAACAAGGAAATATAAACATCCTCTCAATGAACATAGCAAACCAAATTTTCTCTAACATTACTTATTTAGGCAAAAAGGCAAAAGTGAACCTTTTATTTTCATTGCAAGCACTTTTTTTTTACGTCCCCCACAATGTGTTCTCTGCACTTCTCCGCGAACTCGGCTAGCTTCCCTGGGGTGAAGCTTATGCTGTTGAACTGGACCCTGTCTGCAAAGTACAGCTCCGCGATAGGGGCGAGCTGAGCCACTGCATTCCGAGAGACACCTTCATTTCTGAAGGCTTTGGTCATGGTTGCTCCACGTCGCGTAAGCTTCAAAAGCCTTTTGTATCGACGTATAACATCACGAACATTGTTGGCTGAAAAACAATCAAAACAAACAAAAGTGAATACCTCAATAAGAGAGATCCCCCCTAAAAAAATTGTCGAAAAGAGTTTAAGCCATTTAACCTACTGTGTAAGAAATTTCATATTTAATATGTGTGTGACCATCATATGACAGTAAAAGAGCAATAATATGGAATGGTAAAGAGTTCTGGTACGTTAGCCTCCACTCAAGGATAAAATATGAGGAACAAGTCTAAGAAGTCTAAGTTCACGCGACAACAGTGTTTTGTCTCTTATTCAGAATTGATTATTGTTTATTTGCAACAACACCACCTTCAAATAATTTGACATGGATATTTTTCTTAAGTTTGTCTGGTTTATTTTTCCAGATAAAGTTAAAAAGTATATTATCCATTTGTAAACATATTTTTAAGGGTACTAAGCTAAGAAAAAGGTACTTAGCTGTTGAGACCTGATTAAAACTCCTCCATGTATAGAAAGATGTTTGAATATTGTTCTGAGAGATAAAGCTGATAGGTTTTCTTCATGACTTGATAAATATTTGATTGAGTACTTGTCTCCTGGATATTTTATACTGCCATTGTTTAATTAGTTTGTTTTAAATTTTTATGACCCAAGAACTTAGTCTAATTTGCTCATTAAAGAAACTGTTTTGGAGTATGACGTTGTTCTGACAGGACAACCAGTAGCCTTCATCCAATCTGGACTAGCAACTAGATTAAAGACTCACAAGGTTTTTTACTCTGCACTGAAAATTTTGAGGAATTATTTATATCGGTCCCACTTTATATTAGGTGTCTTTAAAGGGATACTCCACTTTTTTTGGAAATAGGCTCATTTTACAACTCCCCCAGAGTTAAACAGTTTTACCGTTTTCGAATCCATTCAGCCGAACTCTGGGTCTGGCGGTACCACTTTTAGCATAGCTTAGCATAGATCATTGAATCGGACAGGACCATTAGCATCTCTCTCAAAAAAATGACCAAAGAGTTTCGGTATTTTTCCTGTTTAAAACTTGACTCTTCTGTAGTTACATCGTGTACATCGTTACATTTTTTTTTGAGAGAGATGCTAATGGTCCTATATCCGATTCAATGACCTATGCTAAGCTATGCTAAAAGTGGAACCGCCAGATCCAGAGTTCGGCTGAATGGATTAGAAAACGGTAAAACTCAACTGTTTAACTCTGGGGGAGTTGGAAAATGAGTCTATTTCCAAAAAAATTGAGTATCCCTTTAACTAAGTACTTAAAAAATACTAATTGTTAGGTACAATGTACTTAATGAGTTTATGTTGCATTGTTAAACACTTTTGCTGCTATTGAGTTGGGACACGGGTCATATATATATAATGTATATATGAATATAATATATATGTGTATTGTCAGATGCTAATTTGTTTGTTTAAAATGGTTATTACAGTACTTGTCAGTGTAATACTGTGTAACCTAGTGAGTTTAATCACTCTGAACATATTTGGAACAAAATTATTTGATGGTTTACTAAATCATTTAAATTACTGTCTTTTCGCACACAAATATATCACGACTAATGTAAATGACTCAAGTCTTGGAATGTATCACATCACTCCTGCATCCTTTTTGAAGCTTGGAAGCTCCAGCCCCCCTTAATTTTAATTTTCATAGAAATCAGCTTCCAGTAAGTAAAACAACTATCTCTATAAAAACTTTGTGTGAGCTGTGTTTACCTCGTTTTATCTTGTCATATTGATTCTTGTCCTTCCTCTTGTTCTTCTTATGTTTCTTGCTTTTGTTTTTCTTGTTTTTGCTTTTCTTTTTTTTCTTTTTTTGACGAGTCCCTTCTGAACTTGAACTTGAAGAGGAGTCATCACAAGATTCTTCTGTGACTGATGATTCTACATCAGTTGGTGTGTTCCCATCACTAGATAGGGCAACACCGCCAGTGTCTTCATTTGCCACCGATGTTTTAGGAATCAGATCATCTGAAGGAGGAAATATAACAAATATTGCATCAAAATCAATACAAATGCAATATGCATTTTCAAGTTCCTTTTCCATTGTATGAAACATAAAAGGAAATGCAGGTGCACTATCTGAAACAGTGCTCAAAATAAATTTTAAGAATACAAATATGGAAACCACACATCTAAAATATATAATCTATACAATCCAATGTATATATTAGTGTAAAGATTATAAAATGAATGTTGAGCCGTTACTTTGCTGTGCTGAAAGCTCCACTACTTGTTGCCGAAGCTCACTGTTCAGGGCTTCCAACTCATTCACTTTATTTTTTAGTACTTCCACCTTGTTCTGCCACATCAGTATTTCTTGTTTTATTGGCTTCATTGTATTCACTGGAGCTAAAACAACAACAAAAACACAGTGATAACACATTTATATAGTTTACAGAGTTAACAGCATAATGGAGGAGTATTCAATTCAATTCAACTCAAGTTTATTTGTATAGCGCTTTTTACAATACAAATCGTTACAAAGCAACTTTACAGAAAATTATGTTTCTACAATATTTAGTAGTAGCTAGTAGTTTGTGCACATTTGACAGGATTTTAGAAAAAGAAAAATAATAATAATAATACAAGACGTAGTCAGCTAGATGATGAACTATCAATATTATTAATTAATAGTAATTATATGATGCAGTCACACATGTAGCAATAATTGTTAGTTCTGTTTGTTGATTCAAGGTTAGGATCATCTGGGGTCCTCTGAGGGTCAGCATCATCTCTTCTCAGGTGTTCTGGATGCAGACTGGAGCTTGTGTAAATCCTAGTTATGTATGTAAATGTAAGATGTAAATCCCGTGGCAAAACATAGAAACAAAATAGAGACATCATTAGCATAGCTGCTGATCCAACAAAGTAAAATTAGTTTTACCCAAGCTAAAGAATAAAAATGCAGATGCAACTACACTCACAATTTAAGAGATACATTATTCGAATGCTTGGCGAAAGAGATGCGTTTTTAATCTAGATTTAAACAGAGAGAGTGTGTCTGAACCCCGAACATTATCAGGAAGGCTATTCCAGAGTTTGGGAGCCAAATGTGAAAAAGCTCTACCTCCTTTAGTGGACTTTGCTATCCTAGGAACTACCAAAAGTCCAGCGTTTTGTGACCTTAGGGTGCGTGATGGGTTGTAGCGTGGTAGAAGGCTAGTTAGGTACGCAGGAGCTAAACCATTTAGGGCCTTATTGTGACGCTAACAATGGAGGACAGGAGGCAGATGCAAGTAAAGGTAGTTTATTGACAGGAGTTGTGATGGATGAATGCTGGTGAGTGACGCAGGAACCACGATGGCAGTACAGACAGGTGGGTAGGTGATTTGAGTGCGTTGGTAGCGATGACGGTGGTGGTAGATCGGTGATCCGTGGTGATAATCCGTGAGTGACTGTGATAATCCAAAGGAGACCGAAACAGGAAACAGGGCAAGGACAGGAACACAGGAGCACGAACAGACATCAACACATGGACCTCAAACAACGATCTGACAAACAGGAGACGAAAGACAGGGCGTTAAATAGGCGGTTGGAATGAGATGCACCTGCCGCTGATCAGGCGATCAGTGGCAACACCCACATGAACCAATCAACATGACATAACATGACTACAGCTGGAGACGGTGCATTCACGAACCGTGACACTTATAGGTAAGTAATGATAATTTGTAACTGATACGGAACTTAATAGGTAGCCAGTGCAGAGACTGTAAAATTGGGGTAATATGATCATATTTTCTTGACCTGGTAAGGACTCTACTTGCTGCATTTTGGACTACCTGTAGCTTGTTTATTGACGAAGCAGGACAACCACCTAGAAGTGCATTACAATAGTCCAGTCTAGAGGTCATGAATGCATGAACTAGCTTTTCTGCATCAGAAACAGATAACATGTTTCGTAGCTTGGCAATGTTTCTAAGATGGAAGAATGCAGTTTTTGTAACATTGGAAATATGATTTTCAAAAGACAAATTGCTGTCCAATATAACACCCAGATTTCTGACTGTAGAGGAAGTAACAGTACATCCGTCTAGTTGCAGATTGTAATCTACAAGATTCTGTGTGGTGTTTTTTGGTCCAATAATTAATATCTCTGTCTTATCCGAATTTAATTGGAGAAAATTATTTGTCATCCAATCTTTTACATTTTTAACACACTCTGTTAGCTTAGATAATTGGGAAGTTTCATCTGGTCTCGTTAAGATATATAGCTGAGTATCATCAGCATAACAGTGGAAGCTAATTCCGTATTTTTTAATAATATTACCAAGGGGCAACATGTATATTGAAAATAGAAGGGGACCTAGGACGGATCCTTGTGGCACTCCATATTTTACTGATGATAAATGAGATGACACCCCATTTAAGTAAACAAAATGGTAGCGATCGGACAGGTAGGATCTAAACCATCTTAGAGCCTGCCCTTGAATAACTGTATAGTTTTGTAATCGATCTATGAGTATGTCATGATCTATGGTGTCGAACGCAGCACTAAGATCAAGTAAGACTAGAAATGAGATGCATCCTTGATCTGACGCAAGAAGCAGGTCATTTGTAATTTTAACAAGTGCAATTTCTGTGCTATGGTGGGGCCTAAAACCTGACTGAAATTCTTCATACAGATCATTTTTATGCAGGAAGGTGCTCAATTGAGCAGACACAACTTTTTCTAAAATTTTAGACATAAATGGAAGATTTGAAATAGGCCTATAATTTGCCAGTACACTAGGATCTAGTTTTGGTTTCTTAATAAGAGGCTTGATAACCGCCAGCTTGAATGGTTTTGGGACGTGACCTAAAGATAACGACGAGTTAATGATATTGAGAAGCGGTTCTTCGGCTACAGGTAACAGCTCTTTTAGTAATTTAGTGGGTACAGGATCTAATAAACATGTTGTTGGTTTATATACAGTGATAAGTTTATTTAGCTCTTCCTAACCTATATTTGTAAAGCACTGCAGTTTATCTTTGGGTGCGATGGATGAAACTGAAGGGTTAGACGCTGTAGAATCTACATTCGCTATTGTATTTCTAATGTTATCTATTTTATCAGTGAAGAAATTCATAAAGTCATTACTATTTAACGTTGGTGGAATATTTGAATCAGGTGGCGTCTGGTAATTTGTTAATTTAGCCACTGTGCTAAATAAAAACCTTGGATTGTTTTGGTTATTTTCAATGAGTTTGTGGATATGCTCTGCCCTAGCAGTTTTTAGAGCCTGTCTATAGCTGGACATACTGTTTTTCCATGCAATTCTAAAAACTTCCAAGTTATTTTTTCTCCATTTGCGTTCAAGACTACGAGTTACTTTCTTGAGAGAGTGAGTATTACTGTTATACCATGGCACAGTTTTTCGTTTTTCTCTAACCTTTTTCAATTTAATGGGGGCAACAGCTTCTAATGTATTAGAGAAAATAGTGCCCATGTTGTCAGTAATTTTGTCTAATTCATGTGTATTTTTGGGTACAAATAGCAGTTGAGATAGATCAGGCAGGTTATTTGTGAATCTTTCTTTGGTGGCTGGAACAATAGTTCTGCCCAGACGGTAACGCTGAGACATATAGTTAATATCAGTTATACGCAGCATGCACGATACAAGGAAATGGTCTGTAATATCATCACTTTGGGGTACAATATCTATAGCAGTAAGATCGATTCCATGCGATATAATTAGATCTAGTGTATGATTAAAACGATGAGTGGGCCCGGTGACATTTTGCTTGACTCCAAAGGAGTTTATTAGGTCAGTAAACGCAAGTCCTAATGTATCATTTGCATTATCAACGTGAATATTAAAATCTCCCATGATTAGCGCCTTATCAACTGTAACTAGAAAGTCTGAGAGGAAATCTGCAAATTCTTTTAGGAATTCATTTGGTAAAATAATCATTTGGTTTTAGGCAGGTTTCAGTCAAGCAGAGTACATCAAAACTATTATCTGTGATCATTTCATTTACAATAACTGCTTTGGGTGTGAGTGATCCAAAAGTATATAAATATATTAAGAGAAAACAGACATCCTATACATTGAAGGCCACAAATAAAACTAAAGAAACCAGTGTATCAAGTGTAAGAACTGCTATTTGCCAAATGATTACTGTTTGACAAAAGAACTTACCTTCACATTCATCCTCTTGACTTTCTAAGTTGCGTTTTTTACGGGTGTTGTAATGTGACATCTAATAATCAAAGAATAAATACATTAATAAACCATGTCACATACAGTAGCATGCATCCAATCCAGTGTTGTGCCAGTTCATACTTAAAAAGAACTAGCTCAAAGTTCAGTTCACACAGATGATAATGAACTAGTTCATGTTCATAGTTCTTTTTTTTTTTAAACGAACTAAGTTCACATATCTAAAAACGAACTAGTTCACGTTCATTTGTTAAATTCTTTTTAAGATAGGCCACTATCTTACTCAATAGAACCTCTTTACCATCCATTACCAGCTGCAAATCACTGCCACTCCAAAACTAATCAAAATTATTGTACCAATAAACAAGAGACAATTATTATAGCCAGGAGAAAAATAATGTTGAGATAGAGAATATGTTTACCCCTTAAATAATGTGTAATCAAGATATGTAGAAATTGGAAAATACAAGGTGCAGTCAAGGTATAC
Organism: Carassius carassius; assembly: GCF_963082965.1. Taxonomy (NCBI): domain Eukaryota; kingdom Metazoa; phylum Chordata; class Actinopteri; order Cypriniformes; family Cyprinidae; genus Carassius; species Carassius carassius. The sequence goes on along the minus strand of NC_081758.1, from coordinate 4,232,634 downwards.
TGTATGTTCAGTGAAACTTTTATTTAGCCAGCCAGCATTTAGAACCAAATTACCCAGGACTTTCTAAACAACTTCAACGGTCAAAATCATGTCTGACCTGCTCCATGTCTCATATTGCGCATCCTATCTTACTCGGTCGTGCTGTTCACTTTTCATAAATCAACATAAATGGAAAAAAAATAACATTATAATATTTTAACAAATATGAAATGCGCTTTTTTTAATGGCTACAACAGTATAGTATGCCTACATAGCCTACTCTCTATTTGTACAAATTTAGTTAGTCAGACTAGTTCTTACCATAAAGACTGTTTATGCAATCAGCCTGGTCTTACCTGAACATTGATACATTGATTGGAATCCAATGGTAAGAACTAGTCTGACTAACTAGCAGTCAGCCAAGGGCTCTTACTTTGGTCTTAGATTTGACCCAAATTTGTATGCCTTGACTTAAAATAGTTATAACAAGTCTTAAAAAATAGATGACTAACTTTTAATAACTAAGCAGTTTGTGCAACAGGCCCCAGTCTTCCTGACTAATGACTAAATGACAAAGTTTATTTTTAACACTTTATCATTGTTATATTTCGGATATACTCGTATGCAAAAAAAAAAAAAAAAAAAAAAAACCAAGAATTATGCTTTTAGGCATAAAAACTAGTTAACAAGTGATTACAACATATAACACAAATATGTTCTGTTTTATAGAAACAAATAAAGCCGATCACTTTACACTTAATGACATTGTAAGTCAAAAACTAAATAAAATACCTTTTTTCCACAGTTGTTAAGACATCTGGAGCGTTACAGCGTTCGATCACACCGAGCGGGAGTTCAATTCAAATGGCTTTTCTGCCGTTAAGGAAGATCCATTGGGCGGTAAAACATTTTATATAGTGTTTCTCAAGAGGGCGTTTGGCTGCAAAGAGTGTCGAATAATCTATTCGAGTCTGTTTTATATAACACTAAAATGTATAATCTTTTATAAACACTCACAATTTTATTTTCATTTATCAGACATACAAATCTAATAGAATAGAATAGAAAATCTGCCCTAGTAATCTTTAAAACATGATTAAATCAAAATTGTTTGAGTAATCGGAAATGACTGTGTGACGACAGCGCTGAGAAATGTAACAGTTACCTTGTGACATCGCCATCGGGACAGGAAAATATACTAAATGATAACACAAATAAACCTTATTGCAATTAAATAATTTAATATTATAAAAACAAACACCATCAAGTTTATTATTTTATTTAAAATAATGTTTATTCCCAAAACAACTGGGCCGTAAAGTCCCGCCCATTTCCGGATTTGTCTGTTCGAAATCGCGCCATCAGAGCTCGATATATATTTTTAAAACATCTGAATTTGATACAATTCAGGTTATGAAGTTCGGGTTGGAGGGAAGAAATCAAACTTAGAAGGTAAAATAAGTAAAACGAATAGATGGACATTTAATCAACTGTATAGATGAGCACTTTATTAAGAGCACTCATTGAGAAAGTTTATGTGAGTGAAACGAACAAGTCACGTCTGAAATTAATAAAGTGGATGCAAAGAAAAAGATTACTCCATGGCAGAATGAAATGCAGGCGATGCAAGAAACGCATGACAATAGTGACCTCTTCTTGTAAAGATGGTTACATCTGGTAAGTATCTGATTATGTACTTATTTATGGAAATATCCGGCATGTAAACCAGCTGAGAAATGTGTGTTTATTGAAGATAATAACGGGAGAAAAATAAAGTTTCCGTTCACATAAGCATTAATGCACAAAATTATATACTGTACAAATTATATACTGCATAACACTTTAGCTAATATTTTTTCTTTGCTACTTTAGTACTTTTACAAAGTGTCACCCTCTTATAGTCCGTAACTACTAGAAATCATCCAATAAAATGCAAATACTTTTTTTTATTAAAATTGGTTAGCTTTAAAATATTGCTGGCCCACTGGTGTGTTAGATAAAGTGGGCCGGTGGGATTCAGGAAAAATGGGTGACTTTTAACCTTCAGTAATGATACTCAAATTCATTAAATAAATGGACATTCACTGGTTATTTTATATTTGACATGTATAATCTACTTTTTAGAAAATTGAAGTGAGTGTGCATTACCTCCATTCACCCCTAAGGGGAAGATTAAAATACTTTTATTTTTCTACATTCAAATTGACAGACATTGTTCCAGAATTTAACAATATGACAATTCCAGAAAAGGTGGGTTAATGTTTCTGGTTAATTTATACAGAATTCACATTCATTGGTCATTTAAACTAAAAGTCCATGATGATGACACTAACAGAACATAATGGTGACAATGACAAGGTAGTTATCGAGCACCACAGGGCTTCTTAAACTTAAGTCAAAATAAATGAAATGAGATTATCTTGGTATCACACACATACATATATTTATTATATATTTTTTGTAAGGTTTCTTCAAATGTCTCGGAAACGTTCCCACAGTTCTTCTGGATTTAGTCTGTCTCAGTTTTATATGTTTCTTCATGTAATCACAGACGGACTCAATGATGGTGAGATCAGATCATACCGGCTGTTGTCAGATTCCTTGTGCATACACAAATCTCACTGGATTATTAATTTATGAATATGATTATTTAAATTAATGACAAAATTAATGTTAGGAAATGTAAACTGATATTTACCACTGAAACAATACAGCAAAAGATTAAAAAATAACTGGCTTAAAACTATTTAAAAAAAAAAAATGCTACCGTGTTTAAGAATGTTTTTTATACGATGAATACTTCTTATTTGCAGGCAGTGCAAGAAGTCATGTGGACGACACAGAAAAAGCATTAGGACCAAGTCCATTTTTTCCCATTCCCATGCAAGCCTTTTTAGTTGGATGAAGTATATACACAGGTAAGTTTATTGTCTGTGATCTCTAGTGCCTTTTCATCCATAACAGTCTGCACATTACATTTATGATTCTGTCCTTTTACAATAATATTGCATGGCATTATGTCTAGATTTTCACAGGGTCTCCATATGCGACAGGTGGATATGATGCTAGATAATATCTCAAATAGTAGTGCGACTCTGTCCAAGATGTCCATGAAATTGCGAAGTGCATGTGTGAGAAGTATGCGGAGGCTCAGGAAAAAAAGAGGACAAAAAGTTGGTGGTCTTAATATATGTTTCGCCACAGACGAAAAGTAAGCCTTGACCTAAAAAAAAACATTTATTCTCTTCACATGTGGAAGTTTACACTGTAAAAAATTAAATCTTATTAAAACGGTCAATGACAGTCAGCTACGGCTCCCAAACAAAAAACGTAAAAATAAAGTAAAATATCCTAATTTAAGCATTTTATAGAAACTTTCCTTAAATGTTTTACAGAAAAACACTGTTATTTTCCTAAATTCAATAAAAAAAGACAATCACTGTCAAATGACTGTTAGCAATGCTGCCATACAAAAACTGTAAAATTAATGTCAAATTTCCTAATTTAAAGTGCAAAAGACTATTACAGAAATATTCATGAAACTTTTTAACAGAAACAGTTTTTTTCACATATATTTCCTGTATTTACAAAAGAAACATTCACTATAAAAAGTGAATCTCTTGCAGTGAACTACATGCATGATTTACTGTGACTATACATCACTGCATCAGAAACTACACAGTTACTGTCTGTTAAATAAAGTAACACATAGACTAAACTCAGTGTTTCTCTGCTCATCCTGGACTGAAGCTCAGGCTCTACTCTTCAACACAATGGTGACACACAAAACAGATGATACAGAAACACTTTACATCCTAACAGAACATTAAACACCAGATCTCAGGATATCAGCATCTTCACTTATTACAATCCAGACTTTATTTATTTCATACTAACATTCTTATTGAGAATTAACAGAGTTGATGTTTTATTGAAAATAATAAAGTTTGTACATATATACATATTTAATTTGTTATATGGCAATGAATCCAAGAGAAACTCAGATCAGATGATGTTGGTCACTTTCAGTGATGATAGTCAACATGTAAAGGCCTGACTTACTGATACAACCTGAAGTCTAAGATCTGATTAAGTCATTAAATAATAGTTGTTAATTTTGCATGCCAATACTGGTGCAGATAATCCTGCAGTGCTGTGATACTCAGATAGATGAAGTTTATGAAGTCATCATACAGAAAATGTTTTGACAGGACCATATAGACTCACTCAGACATCAAGAATCAGCATATAAACTCTGAACTAATCACAATACAAACTACAAAAAAGTCACAAAAAGGCTTAGTTGATTGTCACCATTGGTGAGATATATACGTTGATTCTTGATGTCTCTATACTCCTAAAAATAAAAACCTCAAAGCATTTTCTCTATAATATATATATATCACATGTCATAACATTTCACATGACCCTTGTATAATATCAGTATTATAACAATCTGATATTCTGAAATTATATATATATATATATATATATATATATATATATAATTTCAGAATATCAGATTGTTATAATACCGATGCCACAATATTACAAGGGTCATGTGAAAAGTTATGACATGGATCATACACTTTGTATAAAACTAAAAGTTTCTCTATATATTATGTAACCTAATCAGATCACCACATGATAATTATAACATCTAAAATAAGTGACTAACATCTGATGAGATTTTCACCTGCATTTATTACCATAACAAATGTGATTCAAAAACACAGTTTAAACAGCAGTGAAAATAAATGTTTAAAACTCAAGGGTCATGAGCCTAGCTAAGGTAGCTAACACTGATCTCAATCATGGTGACATCAAATTTCTGTTAAAGTTTTTTGAACTTTATTTAAATTAACATATGTTACTTTAATTTTATGGTTTTTGTTTGGCAGCTGCCAGTCATTTGACCCTGTTTTTACGATTTTCTTTTTGCAATGAAGGTATTTGATCATAATACTTCAGGAAATACTTGTGAAATAACAGTGTTTTTTTTTCGGTTTATTTAAATTATAATTTTTTTTCTAAAAAATGTGAATTACTGGAATTTGTCATTAATGTCACAATACCTAAAATAAGAGCTGAATTTAAAATGAAAGAAAATGATCATCAAAAAAAATCAGTTATTTTCTGTAAAATTATGATTTTTTTTACAGTGTAAAAAACACAATAAGTGTAATAACAAGACACAATATTGTTACATTGTTCGGTTACACTTAAGCGTGCAAAGTACTGTGTAATTCAAACAAATTTAGTTTAACTTTTGGTAATTATAGCGTACCTATAAGTACTTACATGTAAGTATAAGGGAACAAAATGTAATAAAGTGGTCACAACCACGAGAATTAATTATACTGTTAAGTATTTTAGAACTAAGGGGTACTTACTCTACTATTATGATACAACAACCCTATGTTTGGGAGAAATGTATCAAGAACATACACTGCATATCTTTTTGTAATAAAAGTGTACCAATATATTAAAAAAATTACAGGGTACATATCTGTGCAATTATATATATTTTTTTCTAGCAAAGGTATTACAATTTAGTTTTAAATACTGGGGAAATACTCTTGTTCCATGTAGTTACAGGGTGAGTGTGACATTGTGGGCTTTAAATTAAAGTGGTGCTTGTTACCCTCTTTTTCCATGAAGTTACAGGGCAAGAACAATAAAAATACATAACCAATCTAATATCACTGACTGGGAAACCTTTATTTGAAAAACAACTTAATTCAAAACAGATTCACAACACTTCTTATTCATTTAAAATGCAGTACACCCAGAAATACATCCCCACAATTTACTCATATTTTACCCTCATGCCATCCGAGATGTATACGACTTTCCTTCTTCAGATTAACACAAATAAAGGTTTTTAGAAAAATTTATTATCTCTGGGAATACATATAATGCAAGCTCATGTGTTCCAAAGAGTTAGAGCATCAAACAGCACATACTGCAATAAATATGCGCATGCATGAGAGTTGAGATCACGCTTGACGTGACGTGAGCACGTCGGATGCCATCAGTTGTTTTGTTTTTTTTATATTGCTCACAACAAAATACAAAAAATAACAGATAATAACAATGAGAAACAAACAAGACAGGAGGAAAGAGACGCCAGTTTTAGTGTGAGTTTCTCAAGCTTCACAATGTGTTTCACAACGTGCTTACATTTCCGTCAAACGTGAACTAGACTCTCATGCACACACTGGTGACAGTTTGTAGGAAGCGAAAAGTAAATTATGTAAAACATTTCTGGGTGTACTGCATTTTCTTTTAATATTTAATACAGAATAGCAAAATACATGGAATTCCTTCTTAAAATTCATTAGTGGAAAGGGGGAAGAGGAAGAGGCCAAGCAAGAAAAATAAACCCAAGCAAGAAAAATTAGAAAAGGGCAAAACGTGCTTCTCTCTGTATTTGAAATAAAAATGTTATTTAAAAAAATGTTTTAGATGAATAAGAAGTGTTGCAAATGTTTTGATGTTTTGAAATGTTGTTTTTCAAACAAAGGTTTCTGAATCAGTGATATTAGACTGTGTATGTATTTTTATTGTACTTAGTCTGTAACTACTGTACATGGAACAAGAGGTTAACAAGCACCACTTGTAACTACATGGAACAAGAGTATTTCCCCAGTATTTAAAAAAAAATGCAATAGTTTTAGTTTTTCTTCCCTTAAAACATGTAAGCCAAATCTAAAACATCTGCACTTTTACATATGCGCTTTTTATCAACAACAAAAAAAGTATCAATGCACAGACATGTACCCTGTAATTTTTAAATAGCCTTTATGTATTGGCACACTATTATTTATAAAAAGTATGCATTGTATGTTCTCGCTAAATTGCTCCCAAATATAATAGTAGAAAAAGTACCCCTTAGTTCTATAATAATTACAGTATAATATTTTTTTCATTCTCCATGTTGTTACCCCTTTATTCCCCAAACTTTACATATTGTTTCCTTATACTTAGATGTATGTACTTTATAGGTACACTATTATTACAGATAGTAATTAAACTATACATTTTCAGGTCAGCTGATAGGCCTACTACTAATCCAAAATGTAATTTACAGTATCTTACGTAGTACTTTCTGGGCTGTAATCTAAAGCGTTAAACGTAAGATACTGTAAATTGCATTTTGGATTAGTAGTAGGCCTATCAGCTGACCTGAAAATAGTTATTTTAAGGCTAGTGCTTTTGACTTTTAGAAAACAGGAGTGTCTGACATTAACTTCTTTAATTCTTTTTTCAGTATGCCAGAGGGCGTTATGGAGGTGCATGGAGAAGGAAAAGCTGGGTATTCGGAATGGTTGAGATTTTGCCTTCCTGAAAACCAGTGTTGCGGTTGGTGGACAAAAGGGACAAGACAACCCTTTTACCAATAATAGAGAAGCATGTGAAAAGAGGCAGTATCATTCATAGTGATGAGTGGCGTGCATACTCAACACTTTCAGAGAGAGGATACCAACACCACACAGTGAACCATAGCATTAATTTTGTCAATCCATTGACAGGGGTACACACACAAAACATTGAAAGGGCATGGGCAAACTTCAAAAGGGAAGTGTGGAGGTTGCGTACAAACTGGTCAGAGAAGGCTCTCAAAAAACATCTAATATATATAGAATGGACTTATTAGTTAGGCAGGAGACACAGACAGGGAATTCTCAGAAGGCTTTTGCATGATATCAGTCAGTTCTATAACTGAAATGACTAAAAGAAAAACTAAATGTTTTTCTTTCTTTTTTTGTTGTTGCTTAAATTCATGTTTATAACCCTAAAAATGTTTTATGTTAATACAAATGTCACGTTTTTTTTATTTTTATTTTATTTACAGCATTTCATTAAAAGCAGTTTAATGAACAAATCAATGACTCTGGTATTTATTTCCCATTTGGCAGATATGTAATTTTACTGAGGTACTGTTATTTTCTTAATTTTAAACCAAATACTCATCAGTGTCGGTACTTACTATCTATTGACTGTCTGCTGAAAATCAACTGACTTTAACCTGTGATGCTGGCCTGCAAGAGTCATTCAACAGCATTTCTTAGATTTTCACTTCATTTTGATGGGCCAAATGTGGCAACAGATGAATATATGAATTTACCTCAAAGTAAAATGACAGTTAACTGAAAGGTAATTTATATGCAACAAACAGTAAGTAGAGCACTTCTGAAAATCCTTGCGAAAGCAAAATATCAAGTGTAACTAACCAGATTTATACTTGAGGTTCATTTGAAATGATGTTGTGTTGCTACTTATAGATAACTGCATGTTAACTGAAAGTCTGTTGATACATTGGTTAATATCTACATGCTGACTACTTAAAAGCTCTTGCTTTGCTGTACTTTAACGTACTAAGAACCTGTTGAGGATTTGTTGCATGTCTGCAAATTCGCTGTTGAACATCTACAACCTAAAATGTATATGCAACAAACAGTTAGTAGAGCACTTCTGAAAATCCTTGCGAAAGCACAATATCAAGTATAACTAACCAGATTTATACTTAAGGTTCATTTGAAATGATGTTGTGTTGCTACTTATAGACAACTGCATGTTAACTGAAAGTCTGTTGATACATTGGTTAATATCTACATGCTGACTATTTAAAGTACTTATGAGAACCTGTTGAGGATTTGTTGCATGTCTACAAATACGCTGTTGAACATCTACAACCTAAATTGATAACACATTGGTAACACTTTACTGACAGAATGTTTAATAGCAGTTTACATGTTACATACAGTGTAATGATTGCTACAAACATTCAATAGACAATCTACAGATACTACCCTGATGAGAGTAAGTAGATAAGTACTTGTGAAGTAAGTTATAGTCAGCAGACAATCAATAGACTATCTATAGGGGGACCATCAAAATAAAGTGTTACCCTATGTTCTATTGTGAATAAAATATTGGCTCATGTGATTTGAAAGTCTTTTAGTTTTCATTTTATTAAAATTTAAAAAACGTCCCAACTTTTCCGGAATTCGGGTTGTACTACAATTTATATACATTTTAGATCCCTTAACCCTACACTCAACCTCAATATCAGTTAATGTTCAGATGGTTTCCACTTCAGAATTAAGTTTACCAATAGCCCTAATCAGTGGCAACTGGTGAGTAAGTATTGTTCATCCTCTGTGTGTGTAAGCTGCTACATAAACGTATGTGTATAAGTGTAGTATAAATTAGAATTACAAGCCATTAAATAAAGGTACTTGTTCATTGTTAGATTGTGCTAATTAAAACATTAAACGTTGGCTAATTAAGCCGTTAATGTATAAATTGATGCATTAGTGTATGTGTAAATTAACATTAACAAAAAATAAAATTAAATAAAAGTAATCCTGAATAGTGGCATTGTTCATTGCTAGTTCATGATAACCAATGCAATACCTAACATATTAGTATATGTGTAAGATAACATTAATAACACCTTAAGTAATGCTGAATAGTGGCATTGTTCATTGTTAGTTCATGATAGCTAATGCATTAACTAACTTAGTATATGCATGAGTTAACATTAATAAAGATTAAGTGATGCTGAACAAATGTGCTGTGCATTGTTAATTCATGTTAACTAATGTTAACTGATACAATTTTATTGAAAAGTGTTACCATTTTAAGATTCAAAAGCGTTTCCTTTCCCCCTAGCATTCTCTCATAAAATAATTACATTATAATTACATTCCTATGATATTTAGCATTCTCTTGTAAAACATTTGCCTGTTCTCACAAAATATTTTAAGTATTGTGTTCCCCCCATAAACTTTGTATTTTCTTGCAAAACATTTGCATTCTCTAAACTCTCTTCTCTGCCGAAACTTCCCCACAATTTTTTTCATTCTGTTGCATCCTCTTAAAAACTCGAAAAATACTAATTTTTTTTATTTTTATTATTATTATTATTTTATTCTGTCTCATATAAATTCCCAAACGTTTTGTTAGAAGACTGCAACAACATTGCTATATAAATTATATTATTTGTTTGTTTGGTTTTGTTTGTATTTATTATTTATTTTTTTATTTTTACTATCACTAATTTTTATTAAAAAGATTCGTACTACAATATAGTTTTTCCCCTCCCTCATTTTATTTTCACTTCAAACATTTTGTGAGAGAATGCTAAAATATTGCTTTCACAATCTTGTGGAAGGGAGCAGAGGCGCCGTGCCCATTCAGCGTGAGGGGGCACGTGCCCCCTCAGATTTCTGAGCCAAGTGGATTTTAAATGCAGCTTCCAAACGAAAAAAAAAAAAATTGCAGAATAATCTTTTTTATATATTTGATACAATCACAGCGGTGTGATTAGATCGTTCAGTGCACAGCATCAGCTGCTAAATTCAAATCTGCGTTCGCTGGCTGGCGCTGAGCCAGAGACAGACGCATTCGTACAGCGCTTCATGATAACCAATCAGAAACTATTCTGTTGCGCTTATGGATGCAATGGCCAATCAGAGACGTCCAGAAGAGTCATCACTGAAACGCGGTGTTTTGTTCACTTGCTCGCTGACTGAATTATTTAGCGAATTCTCTCATCAGAAACAACAAAAAGTGCAGATGTGGGTACGAATGTAAGTAAGATATTCGTTTCATAATGTAAAGTGCTTCAGTGATTTTAATGGGAGTTTTTGAGAGTGCCTGAACTCTGGCTAGACTGAATGAAAATGTTTTTTGATAATGTAAATGTTCTTTACTCTCTGTAAAATGAAAGTGTTAAAATAAGTATCTTACAATATTGTTATTAAAATTTACATTAAATACAAATTCAGTCGTATTAAAAATAATTTATGGCATGATATGGCACTTAAGTAAAAAGTCAGGTTTTTATGTGTAGTTAATAGATTACACTACATTTCCATATATTGATCAAATAACAATCTATAAATGTGCAAAACGCGTTTACCTACACATATTTGAGAAACGAGATATTTCCTGATATATTAAGCATGTTTGGAATTGTTTTGAATAAAAAGGAAAAAAAAATAATAAAAAAAATAAGCCTATATCAGTTATACAGTGCTTTCGTAGAATGACTTATACTCCCGACCCCCCCCCCAAATGTGCCCCCTCAAAAATCATGAATGCATGACGCCCCTGGAAGGGAGGCACATGAAGATGAATTTAATCGAATATAACATGTAATAATAATCCAAGATGATGAAGATCCGTTCAAAACACAGGGAAACAAAAGCAGTACACAAATACAATACAATAACTGACAAGGACTGAACAGAAAATGGGGAGTACTTACACTAAAGCAAGAGAGGGACTAATGATAAAAATTTACAGGACACTGGTGAACTAAATGAACTAATCAAATGAACTGAGGAAAACTAGGTCATGAAACAAAACAGGAGAACAGAAACAAGGTCCATATGGTGACAACTGACAACTGACGCTAAAGTGCCCTTGTGGTCCAGTCTGCCCTCAGTCTGCGATTTCTTCCGAGGGAAGGGGTTTGCAATATGAATATTTTTGATCGTGGACGATAAAAGTGTCTTCATGATCTGCTGTCGGCTGACTGCAAATGATCATAACTAATGGACAACTATGCCCAGGAAAAGACAACAGTAGTCCAGCGCTGAGATAAGGAAAAGGAAAAAGCCCAAGATGAGGCCTGTGCATCGCTTTTAGGTACTTTTTTAATCCTGTTAATCTTTTTTGGATTTTGATAACATTAAGTTAATAACGTGTTTTATGGACATCACAACCCTTGCAAAAACGAATCCTTGTTTTTATTGTAGTAAAATGTGTTTTATTGTTACTTGTTCATTAAACTTTTTGAATGCTACTGCTAAATACTATTGTACCTGCAAAACACTGTTTATTTTTATTTGTGTATTATGTGTATTTGTAATGTATATCTTTGTTCTATTTTTTTTAATAACAAAGATAAAATAATGAAAAAAGATTTTTATGTTTTTAGGTGGCTAATTGAGCAAAGTGCTTCCATTTATTTTATTATTATTAGTAGTAGTATTAGTTCAAGAATAAAATAAAAATATCTGATTGACATCGGAATCAGCAAATAGCCAAAGCTGCGGCATCGGTATCGGTAACAGTAGTGAAAAAAAGGTATCAGGACATCCTTATATATATATATATATATATATATATACACACACACACACACACTATAATTCGTTCTTTCTTTCTTTCTTTCTTTCTTTCTTTCTTTCTTTCTTAACGGGTTCCATACTATCAAACTGTTTGATTTCTGTTTTTCCTGGATGCATTTGGACATATTAAGCAGGTTATGTTCATTTGCAAGTTGAGTCATTGGAAATGTTGGTCAAGTTTCAAATCACACCTGAGATGGAAGCTTTCTTACTAATGTATGAGGCAAGATCTGTCGAGATGTGGAGCCAGGCTTTCCTTAAAAAGAAGTGATACAATATTTTTAAAACACAAGGAGGTGTAGAACTGGCACACAGAGGAGAGAAGTAATGTGTTAGTGTGAAGAGCCCATTGTGCCGGTAAAATTATGATAATACCCTACAGCAGTGGTGCTAAAAATCAAGCACACTTAAAGCGGTTCCCTCTCCCCTGAAGTCTGCACACAGCTGCTCCACCTGCTGAGCCCCGATCCACACCTCCATTATTTCACCATACCTGTGAATATCTCAAGATGCTTAAAGCCGTAATTAACTCCGTCATGCCACACTTAAAATCAGGGGGAAAAGAAAACCTTACGAAATGACCCGTCTCCATTTTATTCAAGCTGGTCATCTGTTGTTGAGCTCTCGCCACTCTGCGAGTTTGAATGAAAATGGTAAACACTAATGACAGCAATCCAAAAAACTCAGAGCTGGCCCATAATGAGAGGGTCACCACATTTGCACCTGAACAGATGGACTGGAGGGATTCATAGGAAACTGAGGATAGACACACCAGAGTTATGCAAACCTGAGCTTGTCTCAAGTCCAACCAGAACACATAAAAGCATATGCCTGACATAGTTCAGTTACTGTTCTTGTTTGTAATTCACATATTTGATAAACATATATCCTGTTTCAGGCATGCATTTGTTTGGGAAAAAATACAGAATAACTATTTGGGCACAAAAGCACGTCCTTGGAGACCAAAAGCATCTTCAGTGGCATGGAATCAGAGTAAGAATTCGTGCACATTATGGAGTTTATTCTGAAAGAAGGTGCCAAAAATAACTGTGCTGCTGACCGCGGCACATCAGTGAGAGCTCTCATATTCCAGCTGACCTTTGTTACATTCACACGACACACTGAGACACAAAGGCATCTGTGCTTGAAAGAAGAACACCTTTGAAAAATGAGTGTGCTTGCATGACTCCTTAATCACCATAGAGAGGGAGAATGTCTAGTTTTCTACCTACCAATTTGACAAAACACACGTATGTATATGCATGTATATATACTGTATGTATGTTTGCCACTCCTTTTTAGATTTTTATCAAAATTTTTCTTTTTTTTTTACAAAATAAGTATATATATATATATATATATATATATATATATATTTGTTAATTTAGTTAATAATTTAGATTATACACAGTAAAAAAAAAAAGTGTCAATTTAAAACTAAAGATCATATGGACCCAATTTATCTAGTTTTAAAAGAACACCATTCATAGCGTTACATTATATGTTAATATAGCACCTTACGGTGTACAAAAAGAACACTCAAGAGTGTAAAGAATTACACTTGCTATTGTTATTCAAATTTTATACTATGGGGTGTTTAACACCCCTGGTGTTGTTTTAATTCTTTAAGTGTTACTATTATTATCATTCTTTAAGTATTCTTTTCAGTGCAAAAAATGCTATTGTATTGTATGGTTAATGCATAAGATCAAACATAAATCCATAAGAGCAATCATAAAATCAAGAGTCTTCAGACAGATGTATAAATTCCAACGTTTAATTAACAAATGGGCAAAGTGGCACCTTTAAAGCCTATACCAGATGTGTAGATATTAGTCACATTCATTTAGTGTTGCACAGAAACATAAAATAGTTAATAAAACACAAAAGCATCAAATTTAAATAGACATAAACACATTGTCATGGTGTGGTGTGGAAGAGAAACAAGTAACCGTGAAAGATACAATAGAGAGTATTTACTTACCAGGATAACACTGACATATTTCATAGACAATACTGGACAATCAAACATTGCACAAACTGCAACTTATATGAAGAACATAAATGAGGACAATTGACAAGACACAGCTGAACATAATGACACAATTAACACAGACAGAAACTAGAGACAGAAACTAGGTCACACAGAAAACATGGGGAATGAAAACGTAAAATAACGAGTCTAGAGGCATGACGCAAATATGATTTGTATATAGATTTGAACAAGATTGCAGCAAGATACTTGTCGACAGTTGTGTAGCATCCATGAATGATGTTCCTCATTGTCCCAGAGTGGTCTCTTTGAGGTATTCTTCTTGTTTGTGCCTGCATATCAAATTAAAAAATAACACTCGAGGTCAGCTCTCCAATTGATTTTATATATGTTAGTCTTTCATATACAACACATCTGGCAATATTTTGAGGCAGACAATAGGTAGTGACAGAAATGTCTAAATGTACCTCTTTGAAGATGTTTTTCAGCTTGATAGAAGGACATTTTTTTTAGATCCACTGCAGTCTGGTTGTGATCGTGGAATCAAATGAAATGTGAAATTTTTCATTTTTGGGTCAACTAACCATTTTCTTTTTGCAGTTTGATATAACAAATTAATAATTAGTAAATTTCACATGTGAACATAAGCAGATAATTTGTGTCTGCCCAGTTTAACTATAATTTAGCATATTAATTTTTGTGTTTTAAATTGTACCACACACAGAATAACATAGATGACACAGACTCACAATTCTGGCTTCATCTTCAGCATTCAGCTCCTTTCTTGAAGGGCTTCCATCACTCACATACAGTGTCATCAAACTTCCAGTCTGCAATCTTATGAGAAGAGCTTCCTTTACTTGACACTGCAGAAGTATTGGCTAATTGTATTGAAAAAAGGTAAAATTGAATTTACATTAGGACTGTAAATATGGTAAAATAATGGTGATAAAATTTTGAGTATGCTGAGAGCACAGTTAATTATATGCTAAGGATAAGATCCCTTGACGCGATTAGTTATTGAATTTTGTGACGTAGCAAAACAAAGGCTGTTTCAAACCAGGTTTCTGTGACTGCCATTGGGAAACTACAGTTTTAAGAAGAAAATACTTAGCAACGGTGTTGATAAATGGATTGGCACATAATTTGTCTAAAAGCCTATTAAAAACACCACATAGATAAATAAACAACATTAAAAAAACTTAGTTTATTTAAATTTATTAAGTCTGTATCCACCCAAATCAATAATTACAATAATTTCAATAATAATTAAAAAAAAAAAAATTACCATAGAAATATGTTGATGTTTCATGTTTATGACTGTTCCAACACAACCTATGATTGGATTTTTAGGACATTGCAAAAGTCGATTTTTTAAAGAATGTCAAATTGTGTACGGTATGATATGTGAACTTTTTCTGATATTTAAGGTCATTTAGCTACCTGTGGTCCGATCGCCATAAAACTTTGCATGCTTTTTTAGAATCGCCTGTCTCTTGTGCTCATCGAATGTAGTGTTTTGAGTTTTTGTTTAGGCTTTATAGGCTTTTTTGGGGGGTATATATGGACAGGCCTCTTTTTGAAATGACCCCATGATAGCTAACCCAAGGCTAAAATTCAATATTTATAGACAAGAGACAAGATGGCGGCTGGGGACATGCACAGTTTGGCAGGAACTATGCGCTTTCTTCTAAAACCCCCAGACTATCTAATGCAGCCATCTGGATGCCTTTTACAAAGTTGGATAACAATTTTGTATATTTTAACACTATTAATTGTGTCTGTTAAGCATTGTTGTCTGCAAGAGAATCAAAACTGCGTGTACACACAAACCAACAAGAGTTATCACCTTCTATATTCCAAATTCCTCAATAATGTTCCTCCTAAAACTTCATCTAAGGCGTGTGAGAGATCTCCATCAAACAACATTAATGTGATTTCTACTCAATTGGTGATTGTACTACTTTTGGCTGGAGACATCGAAGTTAATCCAGGCCCAACACCAGTGGTCAACACCATTTGCGCTACAGAAGTAACAACAGTGCCAACAAATAGTGGCCCTCAATACACTACCATCTGGTCACTGTCAAATTGCCTGTTTGACCCACCTATGGGCGCTGTGGGCCCTGTGGACTTCCCGCGTCTTGGGCTGTTTGGTGGTGGTTGCCCTGAGGGCGCCTCTTCCTGGTTCGGCGCGGACGTGTCGTTGGCTGGTGGTGTCGAGTGCGGGGGCGTGGGCGGCCTTGGAGGGGCTGTTTCGCCGTGTGTGGGGCGCGGTGCTGGCTTTGCTGGGCTGGGGCTCTCCATGGGCTCGGCGGAGATCGTGCCAGTGGCGGCGGGCTTGCCGGGGAGGCTGCACTGCAGGAGGGACGCGGCGGTAGTGTGCACTGGTGAGCGTGTGACTCCGCTAACACAAACAACTGTTGCTGACTTTTGCAATGTTAATCAACAGACTCCTCCAATAAAACACAGGAATCCAGTCTTCAAAAGGCACAGAACCAACAAAATATTTCGCACATTAAATCAGGCAAGGGTAGTTTGGGATCCGTTATCAAAAGTAAAGGGACTATATGGTGGACACTTAAATATACGTAGTATGAAACCAAAATGTGAACAACTGGAACATCTGTTGTGCAGTTCCAATATTGACTTTTTAGAACTTTCAGAGACGTGGTTAACCCATTCTTCCCCTGAGGCTGTTGTATATATGCCTGGGTATAATGTATTTAGAAAGGACACAAATAATGGGAGGGGTGGGGGAGTAATTATGTATGTTAGAAATACTTTAAAGTGCACAAAGATTGAATGGCCAAGTGAAATTGTTTTGGAATGTGTAGGTGTTGACATATCACTTTCTGCAACAATGTCTCTTGTTATAGTGTGTATATATAGAAAGCCTACTGCAAAAAATTATTTTTATGAACAACTTAAACTTCTCCTTAAACACTGTGATAAAAGCAAAGAAATTATTTTAATGGGTGATTTTAATATTAACTGGAATATAAAGAGGGAACGAACGACTCTTAAACAAATTACTGACTATTTGAATTTAACACAAATGATAAAAACACCAACCAGAATAACAAACCATTCGGAAACTCTAATAGATCTGTTATTCACAAACCACACTGAGAGGATTAGTAAAACATACAATCTCATTACCAGAGGTGGAAAGAGTACAAAAATATTCTACTCAAGTAAAAGTACCATTACATTAATGAAATTTTACTTAAGTACAAGTAAAAGTACCAGTCTAAAAATCAACTCAAGTAAAAGTAAAAAGTAGCTCATTTAAAATTTACTCAGAGTAAAAATTACTTAGTTACATTTTAACAGTGGGAGGGAGTCAAAAATGGGACAGGCCAAGGGTATCAAACTCAGTTCCTGGAGGGCCACAGTCCTGCACAGTTTAGATATAACCCTAATTAAACACACCTGATCCAGCTAATCTAATCATTTAGGTTTATTTGAAAACTACATGATATGTGTGCTGGAGCAGGGTTAGAACTAAACTCTGCAGGGCTACGGCCCTCCAGGAACTGAGTTTGACACCCTTGGGATAGGTCTATTAATCTCAAACTAGTTGTTTTTAATTAAAGGAATCAGTTATTTAGAATAATAAAACATTTGGGCTGTTACCAGGCAAATCAGTATCAACAAACTCATCTTTTAATGCAGAGGAAATGCAGAAGATTCATTGGAAGTGGCATTTAGATGTATTACACTAGTGCAGGACAAGAATGCATTTAACCTGCAGTTACAAATGCATGAATAATGTTTTGATATACAAGACATAAAATGTTGAATACTCATTTGAAATGATAAGAAATTAATTATTTAAAAAAATCAAAAGATACTTTAAATGTGATATTAAAATGGCCAGTATGTGTCAGCAAGTCACTGTTAATAAGTGAGTCATTGCGATTGAACCGAATCATTTAAACGGTTGATTCATTCAGGAACGAAACACTGTCACGTTGCTCAGAGACGCAAAACTGTGCTTTGGTGGCTGTGTTTGGAATTATTTTCTGTTGTAGAAATAGAGCTAAAAAAGGCAATATGGTGTCTAAAACGCAAGTCTCTTAATTAACTTGTTTACTGAACTGTTATATATATATATGTATGTATGTATATATTCATGATGATTTTTGGAGGAAAAGACGGCATTCTTTGTGTGATTTTGATTTAATGTATGAAATTATATAAATATGGGAATTTTCTGCCCCTATATCTTCAATTTTGTGATCATTCTAAACATAGGCGCCGATTTATGTTTTTCTCCGTGGGTGCTCAAGGGCGCAAGCCATTTAAAAAATAAAAAAATAGACTAGGCTATTAAAAAAATATTGCATTTCAGAACCTTAGGCTAATGGACAGCGGCCGATACAAACAAACACAACAGCGTCACTTCTCAAAAATACAAACAGGATTGGAGATGAAAAGTTTAACTGACACGTAACCGCTAATGTGTTCAGCTTCTTGGGAAATTAATGTTTTGTAAATATTGATTAAAAGACTATTGCGAAAGGACAACGTTTCCATTAACCGATTGTTGCGACTAAAATAATGAGTTTCTGGGAATGTCTACCTCATTTATGTTTCGAGGTTTCTTTTGATAGTGGCATGGCTTTTCTTTGAGGTTTCGAATCCATTATTCATATAGGCTAAAAAAATATTTTTTTATTTTATGTATTTAACAAAGAACTTGTATTCTGTCCAAAAGTAGGCTACTTTTGTGTCCATTAGTTTTTCCTCTTTTAAACCGTATATAGGCCTATACTTGAGCAGAAAAATGTTCCCATTTAAACCCTGTTACGAACTTTAAGGAGTCTAGGGAATGTACCGTAACATTTACATATTAACGTACTGCTGGGTATGAAATGAGGTGGAAGAACATGACAGACAAAACTTTGAAAGAGAAAAAATACTGGACGTTTATTCACAAAAAGCCAAAGCCACTAGATCCAGTAAAATAATGTCGATATATCAATATTAATAGGTTTGGTTTTTTTATAACAAATCTGTCCATTTTAGTCTGATTAATGATTAGTGATTACGGAAAGCAGTAAATGATTACATACTCGCACGGCACTGTATAGTGGGGGATGGGACGTTTTCAGAAACGCTGTGATTGGTGGATAGGATATGGAACATGCATGCGACTGGTTATGTCACTGTCACTGACAACAACATAACCAATCACAGTGTGGCAGACGCTTCATAGCGCCAACTGCAATGTTTAATTTTAAATAAATGTAGCCTACTGGCAGTCTGGCACTGGCACACGTGGGTGCTCATTTTCCGTGGGTGCTCGGTATTTTCCGTGGGTGCTCCACGGTATCGGCGCCTATGATTCTAAATGCATTTTAGGAGACTGAATCACACAGTGAAAGAACGCACTATAAGCGCGCACATCATTAAAACAAAAAATATGATATTATCGTATAATAGATGATATATATAGCACACTCCTCACCACTGTCTTTTTGGCTAATTTGTGCAAAACCTCTTGCTAAAATGTCAAAGCTTCATTTTAACCACCAATGCAACGATGCAATTATTTAGCTTACCTCTACATTCTTGCGAAGGGTTGATGTCTTGTCGAGATTTTATAAGCTGCTAGTTTGGTCTTCCTAAGCAAGTACAGCTTACACTGCATAATAGAGCATACATATGGCCAGGGGTTCACTTCATTTCCTTCGAGTTCAACTTCAGAATATGACGGGGTTTCGTTTTCAGCGGTGTCTGCACCACTAAATCCCTGTTTTGTCCGTCTGCATCTTTCTTGTGATTTTAGCGCCAGTTTGCCCTCCTGCCCATTATTTACTGACGTAGTTTCCAGGGAGCAATTTTGTATTTTTTTTTTTTTTTTTTTTTTTTTTTTTTTTTTTTTTTACTCAGTAATTAATGTGTTTTAAAATGTAGCGAAGTACAATACTTTAAACAAAATATACTTAAGTAAAAGTAAAATTACAGATTTAAAAAATTACTTTAAAAAGTATTAGTACACAAAAAAGCTACTCAATTACAGTAACGCGAGTAAATGTAATTCGTTACTTTCCACCTCTGCTCATTACAGGGCTTTCTGATTATAATATTGTATTTTTCTCCCGAAAATTAAGTAAAAAGCGATTTCATTCATCTACATTTAATAACCATTACAATTTTATTCCAAAACATCTACATCAAAATCTTGATATTACTCTAAATGAAGTAAATTGGTCTGGATTATTTTCTGATAAAGATATTGAAACCAACTCTCAGATATTTAACGCTAAAATTCTAGATGTTATTGAGCCTTTTATTAAAAGAGGAAAAGGTAAAAAAAGGGGGAAATCATCTACCCTGGTTGAATAATCACTGCAAAATACATATGAAAGAAAGAGACATCTTACTCAAAGTTTTTAAAATCTGGTCTTACCATTGATAGGCAAAGATTTACTTACATGAGAAATAAAACAACTCATACCTTACGTAAAGCCAAGGCAAATTTTTATTGGATGTCATTACAAGTGCAAATGGAAATGGCAAAATAATATGGCAAAATATCAATAAACTAATTGGAAAGCAAAATAAAATGGACAATGATAGATTGGAAATAAAAGTTAACAACGAGCTGCTATATAATCCAAAAGAATTAGCAACTGAATTCAATAATTTCTTTATTAATTCTGTCAATGAAATAACACAAATGTTTAGTTCCTCAGAGATAGTTTGTAAACCTATTAATCCTGGACAGCCAGTCTTCAGGTTAGAGCAAATAACTGATCTTGAAGTGGCAAACATTATTAAGTCCATGAAACCATCAAAGGCCAAAGATGCATTTGGCCTTGATACATATTTTTTTTAAATACACAAAGACGTGCTGGTATGCCCGCTAACACATCTGATAAATCTATCATTTAAAATGGCAGTTGTTCCATCAGGATGGAAGGTGGCTATAGTCTCACCAATTTTTAAATCAGGAGACAAAACAAACATTTCAAATTATCGCCCCATCAGCATCCTCCCTGTTGTATCTAAGGTTGCAGAAAAGTGGATCGCCAAGCTGCTGAATAAACATCTCAGTAATGGCCATTCTCTCCTGCACCCCATGCAATTTGGGTTTCGCCAGTACCACTCCACAGAGACTGCAAACTGTGTCTTCGTAGAAACAGTGAAATCCTTTATCGCTTGATAAAACCACATGTGTTGGTGCAGTCTTTTTGGATTTAAAGAAGGCGTTCGATACAGTAGATTATCGAGCCCTTCTGTCTAAACTGACTCACTTCAACTTTGCAGAAGATGCGCTAGTTTGGTTTCAATCTTACTTGTCCAACAGAAGACAAGCTGTGAGTGTTAGTGGCACTATGTCATCTTACCTTGAATGTTCAGCAGGAGTCCCACAAGGATCTATTTTTGGACCAGTACTGTTCTCTCTATATATAAATGATATGCCAAACATTTGTCAAAAAGTCCATTTCCAAATGTATGCTGATGATGCAGTTATTTTAACACCTGCTAAAAGCACACAGGAAGCATCATCCATTCTTACATTAGCACTGGAGAATATTCAGCATTGGCTGCTTAAATCCTGCCTACTATTGAACAAAAAGAAAACTGTTACTATGATTTTCTCAAAAAAATTCATAAAACTGGAGCGGTCCAATGTGTTCCTGGGGGGAGTGGAACTTGACATTGTTGAAGAGTTCAAGTACCTCGGGGTCACACTGGACCCAACACTTTCATTTAAAAAACACATTAAACTTACGGCAAACAGAATCAAATTCAATTTACATAACTTTAAACAAACCAGACCATCAATGAAAATTACTTCTGCTAAAATGTTCCTACATTCAATGATATTCTCACATATAGATTATTGCACAGAAAAACTACCTTTGGAGAAACTGTTCTGTCTATCAGAGGAGGTCATTTTTGGAACAGCCTCCAAAACAAATATTAGAGAATGTCCTACTTTACTGCACATTTAAAATGCACCTTAAACAGTTTCTTAAAAGTTCCCAGATATGTCCTCATTTTGACTAACTTTATTGATGTAATCTGCCTGAATGTGTGCTAATGTGTTTCTTGCTTGATACTGTATATTGTCTGTTCTTTTATGTTGTATTATTTTTATGTTGTTGTCCTCCTGCCTCGGGACTACAGGTGAAAATTAGTATTTATGCTATAACCTGGCTCATTTACAGTCTGTACAGAAATGTTAGATTGTTCATTAATGTGCACTGTCCCGAAAAAAAAAAAAAAAAAAAAAAAAAAAAAATATATATATATATATATATAATAGATCGCAAAAGTGGGTTTTTTATATAATCTCAATCATTGAATTTGATTTACAAAAGTTGTAGTTCTAGAGGCAAAGTAGTCTAGGAAGTCTATCAGATGATATGAATATTGTGTGTATGGGTGAAAAATTATGCAATATACAATAGTTTATGCCCTTGACAAATGTGATATCACCCCCAGTGGCCAATTTCTTTAAAATAAAAATTCATAGACCTTAAGCACCAGGAGTCAAACAGGCCCACTGAGTTTTGTTTCGATCGACCTTCATTAACCTTGTCTAACAGGTGCTTGTGACGAGTGGGGCGGGGCAGAGATTATTAAAGTTTGGTTTGATTGTCCGCCGGTTCCCACCTCCTTCTTCCCGATGATTATGAAGTGAATGCGTTACAGTGGTCTCGAAACCCGGGAGAAGGAGGGACACGCTGCTGAAGATCCCTTGCCGCTGTGGTGAATCCGCAGTGCCATCGAGCAGGCGAGGGAGTGTGCCGCCATGGACACTCGAGGTGGTGGGCTGGAGCATAGTAATTTTTATGTTATCAAAAAATCCAAAAAATAACATTATGATGTTTATTTTTTTCATAACTAAAAAAGCATTCCTCTTTTTTCCTTGTGTTTTCATATCAACTGGATGAAACAGTAAATTGGTCAAACTGTGTTCTTGTTCTGATCTCAAACTGGGCTATGAAGAGACCACATCACCACAAGAGTGACCAGTCTGTTTTATTAACATCTGTCCTCTGTAACAGTACAGGACATGTCATGAATCATGTGTACTGTAAGTATCATGTCCTGCATGTACACTAGTGTCTCTTTGTGATCTATAAGATCTGTATTTATATACACACACATATATATATATATATATATATACACATATAGTTGAGTCAACACACTGTGGCAATCAGTGTTCTTCAGAATGACATGATGTAACATGCTGAAACCCCAGAGGGCAAACTGAGTTTACCGCTGTTGGGCAGATGCTGGATAAGCA
Source organism: Carassius carassius (assembly GCF_963082965.1). Classification (NCBI taxonomy): domain Eukaryota; kingdom Metazoa; phylum Chordata; class Actinopteri; order Cypriniformes; family Cyprinidae; genus Carassius; species Carassius carassius. Next base: position 4,209,236 of record NC_081758.1, on the reverse strand, counting down.
GGGCTTTTCATTTGATGACAGAATTCAGCGTTTTACAAACAACACAATGCTTTTCACATCATACAGCATAATGACAGGGAGCAAATGCAGAAAGAAATACAAAAGTTTCTTCAGTAAAAAAATAATAATAATACATGACACATTGTTATACACACATTAAAACTGTCAGGTTAGTCTGCATGCTGCAGGTTAAAAGTTGAGTGACAGATGCTGATACAGTAGATACCATACAAGATGTTTTCATGTCTGTGCGGCCGGAGCAGTTCTAATCCTTTATGATAAATTAAAATATACTGTACCTTAATGGGTTACACTTTAGTCTGGGGACCAGTTCTCACTGTTAACAATGACTTGCCTCAATAAACTCCTAATTTGCTGCTTATTAATAGTTAGTAAGGTAATCGTTAAGCTTAGATATGGGGTATATTTAAAGGATCTAAAAAATGCTTATGCTCACGATATATGTGCTTTATAATAACTAATAAGCAGCCAAGGTGGTAGTAATATGCATGCTAATAATCAGCTAATTAATAGTGAGAACTGTTTCCTAAACTAAAGAGTTACCCTTTAATTTTATTTCTGGTAATATATTTTTATTTATTCATTTATTTATTTATTTTTTTAAGGTGTCCTTGTTATATGTTACATGTAGGCCTACTTACTATTGTAATAATAATGAATTATGCATAATTACATGCAAGTAACCATAAATCAAATCCTCATCAAAACCCTAATCATACATGTTAATTAAAATCACTCCGTACTTAAATGTATAAATACACTGTAACAAGGATGTCTTAAAATATAGTGTAACCTAATTTCTATTGGATCGTGTATGCAATGTATTTACATTGCATTACATTACATTTTACGATATGAAGTACACTACAAATGCACATGTAATACAATTAGGCACACTTTTTTTCTAACGTGCATGTGGATGGTTATCAAGAGGTTTTATTTTTGGTCTTTTCCTTTTACTTCAAACATTCAGGTGAAATCCAATATTGACACCCAATTGTCCTGTTTGACACTCTAAAGCTGCTTTGACACAGTGATTATTATAAAGCACTATATAAATAAAGGTGACTTGACTTGACTTGTTGACTGAGCAAAGACATGATGCATAAGTGATCATTACCAACTGATATGTAATGCAGCTGCACATGAATCTAAATGTATAAAACCATTTACGCAAATTACACAAAGATATACTTAATGTGAACAGTTTTGAGATTTCTTATTGAATGGTTCACCATACAATGGCATGCTGTCTTGTTTTTGCATGTGTTTGGAAACAGTGAAATCGGATTAGATTTTTTCCCACTCTTCAGAACACCATCCTGTCTCTCCGACGCTGCTGACGGACGTGACACAGACAGCAGTGGATTATATTAAGAAGTAAGCGTGGACGCCGGCGCCCTGTCACTTCACGTTTCATGTGAGGAGCATCTGGATATACTGAATTGAGCACAGGGATAGAGAGGAAGTCTCCCTCGAGATGATGGTCTCAGTGTTGTTATGAATCAAAGGCTGTCAAATCCAAAGTGGAGACCTGGCAGTCGCATTTTGAAATGCAGCATTTGTCCTTAGACACAGCCGGAGAAAGAGGATCCGTATTTAGGGTAGGATGTGGTCTCCGTGGCGGCCTGTTCCTAGGCTCGCTTCCCCATTGTCTTGCCAAGCTGAAAGAACAAATAGGGAAGATTTGAAGCAATCTTTCACTGAAGGTTGAAATCCCTTCCATTAACTTTATGTGGGCGGAACAGCAGCATGGCCTTCTCCAACAGCAAGGTACTCACCCTTTGACACCTTCGGTACCAAGGTCAGTGAATTTGCACTGGGGCTTTGGGAAGGTTACGACCTTAAGCGTAGCATTTGGGGCACGCTACGGCTGGCCGACAAATGCAGCGCCACAGAGTTGTGACAGTGTTCAGGTTGTGGCGTTTTCCATAGGACCCCATATGTCGTTCGACATAACTTGTAGTGACCGACAGATAGGGAACGTCTCGGTTACGTGCGTAACCCTTGTTCCCTGATGGAGGGAACGGAGACATTATGTCCCCATGCCACAACCTTGAACCGGTCGCTGTTGCCGGGACACGTTCTCGGCTCCTCAGCATAAAACCTAAAGAGTGGATGCACCTGTGTATATATATATATATATATATATATATATATATATATATATATATATATATATATATATATATATATATATATACATACACATATATATATATATATGTGCCCGATATATTAACACATCTTATTTGAGTATACACTAGTATTTACACTAAAAAAGTGATTTGGTCTTGTGTTTCAACCTTTGAATGTGTTTTGAGTGTTCAAAGTTTTGGACCCTGTTTATAATTCAACCATGAGACCGGGTAGTTATAATTGGTTTAAAACATTGTTCATACTTAATATTTTATTTTTTATAATTATTATTTTTAAAGAAATTAGCTTTTTTTCAGCAAGGTCACATACATTTGATTAAAACTGATAGTAAAACGTGAAAATCTTGAAAATATAGTTATAGTTTTGTTCTTATAAGAATAATAATAATAATATCTTTATTAATCAAAGATGCATTACATTGATCAAAAGTGAAAGTAAGGATATTTTTAATGTTACAAAATATTTCTACTTCAAATAAATGCTGCTCATTTTTTTCTATTCATCAAAGAATCACTGTATCACCGTTTTCACAAAAATATGAAACTGTTTTCAACACTAATATTAATCAGAAATATTTTTTGAGCAGCAAATCAGCATATTACAATGATTTCTGAAGGATCATGTGACTCTGAAGGCTGGAGTAATGATGCTGAAAATTCAGCTTTGCATCACAGTAGTACATTACATTTTACAATATATTCATATAGAAAAGTTATTTTAAATTGCAATAATATTTCACAATTGTACTGTATTTTTACTCAAATAAATGCAGCCTTGGTGAACAGAAGAGACTTCTGTATATATATATATATATATATATATATATATATATATATATATATATATATATATATATATATATACATATCTTACCAACCTCAAACTGAAAGTTAGTTTTTGTTAAATATTCAACATTTCTCATAGATGTTGGGTTTATATGAGACCTATGACCATCAAAATTCCCCAAATGTAACAACATCTGAAGCCAACATATTGATGAAGAGATTGAGGAATTAATGAATGAATGAATAAATAAATACACTAGGAAGGCAGTACATTCCATCTTCCCATCACAAACAATGTTTATATGTTTCTGTGAGCTGCTCACCCACAATATTGAAATATATAAATATTAGAAAGAAACAGAACCGGAAAAGGTCAGAATAAATGTTTAAAGCTTACCTTCCTGGTCAACAACTACATGTAAGCTGATTGAATTTGCAGGAGCGCTAAACCGAAACTCCTTCCTCTAGGGATTGCTGAAAGACAAGAGAAACTCGACATTTGCCCAATTGTCTTGAAGTTTGAGATAACAAAGGGGGGAAAAAAAAGAGAAAAAGACTGGTTCGCTGCAAGTTTTAATTAAATAATGCTTCCTGCACCCACCTCTGCTTTCTGTCTGCCTCTCATTTTAAGATCAAGGTGGGTATCCTTCAAACCCAGCATTGTGTTTGGTGAAGATAAAGGTCAAATATAAAGGCTATGAAAGAGGTAATGAACATCGCACAGCTCGCATTTCCAAGAATGAGTCGCATCACCCTGCACAACAAATTTACATTACGGTAGAACCTCTTTATTCTTTTGATGTGCCACATGCCGACTGTAATTGATTCTGTGCACTTCTGTCATGCATTTCCCGGCTAGTGCAGTGCTTTACAGGCAGAAGAGCTTTCTGGAAGCTCAGAGAATAATGAAGACCAGAGGGTGCGTGAATTCTGCATTATCACACAGCACTGCTGTGGAAGATGCACTGAGGAAGATGCAGCTGGGACACTGACATTCATTAAAAAAAAAAAAAATTCCTGCATAGCCATACACTTGACTAGCGGCATAAACCCAGAACCGCCACTTACACCTGACTGACAAGGTAAGTGACAGTTTGTGAGTAGGCTGCATATGAGTCAATATATATTCAGAGATGTATCCCTAAATGGCTTATTCAGTGCCAAAACTAGCCTACAACTTCAGTGTGTACGTTTCTGTATTAAAAAAATAAATAAATAAAAAACTTCCCAAGAGATTTTATCATAGGATAGGTAATACTAGCCACTATTATAAATATGTTTTGATAAATGTTTAGACAGTGCAGTAAACAACATTTTAATATTTCACAACTATTTAACTATTTTAATTTGGTCTCTAATCGGGAAAACTGAAGAAGAACATCAAATCAAACCATTTGTGTCTTATGTTACATCTATGACAATGTTCCATAATTTATTCCTGTGATCAAAGCAGAATTTTCAGCATCATTATTCTGTCTCTAGTTTCATTGTCACATGATCCTTCAGAAAAAAAATTAATTAACCAGGAAACCCTAAAGCTACTTTTCAAAAGTTTGGGGTAAGTAGAATCTAAAAAGACATTTATAATGTTACAACCCGAATTCCGGAAAAGTTGGGACGTTTTTTAAATTTTAATAAAATGAAAACTAAAAGACTTTCAAATCACATGAGCCAATATTTTATTCACAATAGAACATATATAACATAGCAAATGTTTAAACTGAGAAAGTTTACAATTTTATGCACAAAATGAGCTCATTTCAATTTTGATTTCTGCTACAGGTCTCAAAATAGTTGGGACGGGGCATGTTTACCATGGTGTAGCATCTCCTTTTCTTTTCAAAACAGTTTGAAGACATCTGGGCATTGAGGCTATGAGTTGCTGGAGTTTTGCTGTTGGAATTTGGTCCCATTCTTGCCTTATATAGATTTCCAGCTGCTGAAGAGTTCGTGGTCGTCTTTGACGTATTTTTCGTTTAATGATGGGCCAAATGTTCTCTAAAGGTGAAAGATCTGGACTGCAGGCAGGCCAGGTTAGCACCCAGACTCTTCTAAGATGAAACCATGCTGTTGTTATAGCTGCAGTATGTGGTTTTGCATTGTCCTGCTGAAATAAACAAGGCCTTCCCTGAAATAGACGTTGTTTGGAGGGAAGCATATGTTGCTCTAAAACCTTTATATACCTTTCAGCATTCACAGAGCCTTCCAAAACATGCAAGCTGCCCATACCGTATGCACTTATGCACCCCCCATACCATCAGAGATGCTGGCTTTTGAACTGAACGCTGATAACATGCTGGAAGGTCTCCCTCCTCTTTAGCCCGGAGGACACGCCGTCCGTGATTTCCAACAAGAATGTCAAATTTGGACTCGTCTGACCATAAAACACTATTCCACTTTGAAATAGTCCATTTTAAATGAGCCTTGGCCCACAGGACACGGCGGCGCTTCTGGACCATGTTCACATATGGCTTCCTTTTTGCATGATAGAGCTTTAGTTGGCATCTGCTGATGGCACGGCAGATTGTGTTTACCGACAGTGGTTTCTGAAAGTATTCCTGGGCCCATTTAGTAATGTCATTGACACAATCATGCCGATGAGTGATGCAGTGTCGTCTGAGAGCATCCAATAAAGGTCTCCGGCCTTGTCCCTTACGCACAGAGATTTCTCCAGTTTCTCTGAATCTTTTGATGATGTTATGCACTGTAGATGATGAGATTTGCAAAGCATTTGCATTTTTGACATTGAGGGACATTGTTTTTAAAGTTTTCCACATTTTTTTTACGCAGTCTTTCACAGATTGGAGAGCCTCTGTCCATCTTTACTTCTGAGAGACTCTGCTTCTCTAAGACAAAGCTTTTATAGCTAATCATGTTACAGACCTGATATCAATTAACTTAATTAATCACTAGATTTTCTCCCAGCTGAATCTTTTCAAAACTGCTTGCTTTTTTAGCCATTTGTTGCCCCCGTGCCAACTTTTTTGAGACCTGTAGCAGGCATTAAATATTAAATGAGCTAATTAAGTGGATAAAAGTGTAAAATTTCTCAGTTTAAACATTTGCTACGTTATCTATGTTCTATTGTGAATAAAATATTGGCTCATGTGATTTGAAATTCCTTTAGTTTTCATTTTATTAGAATTAAAAAAACGTCCCAACTTTTCCGGAATTCGGTTTGTACAAAAGACTTATATTTAAAAAAAACATATTGTTCCCTTCCAGTCAGTTACTCTCGACGTCACGTCGGTGGCCAACAAATTGGGATATCACTTCGATAGACCAATGTAATTCCGAGTGTAAACTAAATAAGCCAATACACATTGACATGCAATTATTGCATCCATCTGCCACTGATTATAGAGCTTTTCGCTTCATCATCATTCCGCTCCATCCAAGTGTCTTCGGTGAGCTACAAGTACAATGTGCTCTTGGAAGCTTTTGGTGTTGGTGGTATGGCGCTTCAGCGGTGGTTGTTCCTATGTTGAGAGGGTTGTGCACTTCAGGTTGCACTACCCCCTGTAAAAGATAAAAGAGATAAAAGATGCCGTTTTACCCGTGCGTTTCTGGGTGCGGTCATTACCTGGCACAGGGTTATGAACACACTGGCACACCTGGCCATGGGGCCTGCACCAGGAAGTAACCAGTTCATGGAAGGCACCTTTAACTGCCCGAAACCGTTCTGGTACTTCCTACGCCTTCACTGCCCTCGATGGCGGGGCGGCCAAGGGGTATGATGGGATTCCCTCGGTGGAGCGTTCTGTTGCGATGCAACTGTGTCCACAGAGCGCCTCCGCTTGGCGTGGTGGTCCCAAGCTGCCATCCAAGGCCTGTAAGTTATCATCCACGCTTGTGGCCAAGGCTTACAGAGCTGCGGGTCAGGCCGCTTCTGCCCTGCATGCCATGGCCTCACTTCAAGTTTATCAGGCCAAGCTGCTCCGGCAGCTGCACAAGGGCAGTGCTGACCCAGGGGTTTTGCAGTAGGCGCACTGCTACTGACCTCGCTCTCTGGGCGACGAAGGTTAGTTGCACTCCTTGGGTCAGGTGATGTCCACTTTGGTGGTCCAGGAGCGCCACCTATGGCTGAACCTGGCAGACCTGAGGGAGTCTGATCAGGCTCAGCTCCTCAACTCCCCGGTCTCCCAGGATGGCCTCTTCGGCGACACGGTAGAGAGCTTTGCCCAGCAGTTCTCTGCCACCCAGAAGCAGTCTGAGGCCATCAGACACATCCTGCCCCGGCGGCCCACTGCTGCCTCCACCCTGCCACCGGCGCAGCCGCCTCAGCCTGCTCGTCGCCGAGGGTGCCCCCCTGCGGCCTCCTCCACTCCCGCTCGGCCACAGCAGCAGCCTTCACCCCGGCCGCAGCGAGGACATGGCCGCAGAAGGGAGGCGCAACCCGTCTCTGCCCTTAAGCCTGACAAACTCCAGGCCAAGCGGCGTTCCTGAGACGGGCGACCCAGAGTTGGAGATGTCAGCTCGTCAGGAGATGGTAGCAGGACCACTCCTTCCCCTGGAGGAGGGCTGGGGGAGAATCCTTTGTTCTCATTTCTTTTTGTTCCGCCACTGGCCCAGCGGCCGGTGGTACCAAAACCTTCACTAAAAGAGCTGTTTCCTCTACCTCCGGGTCCCAAGAGGCCACGAACGACAGTTGGTGACGTGCTTCCTCGCCTCTCTCGTTCTCCTCTCCCCTTGCCAGTTTCCATGCAAAGCCGGCTCAAGAACGCTTCGCCTTATCATGCCCTCTTTGCTACTTGGAGTCAGACGAGTGCCCGCACTCCGCCCCCGCTAAGGGACGCTATGCCTTCCATGATGGGGCTGTCTGCTCCACAACGCTGCCCCACCGTGGGTATACCTGTACTCCCGCTGGTTTGGTTTCTGGGAGCCTGGCTAAAGCTCCCCAGGCCTTCCCGCTGGCTCATCCGGACGCTCAGGCTCGGCTACACGATTCATTTAGCCCGGCGTCCCCCCAGGTTTCGGGGTGTCAGCACGACGATGGTGGGCAAAGATGTCCGGCTTTTACAGCCCTTACTTCATAGTACCCAAGAAGACAGGTGGGTTACGGACAATCCTGGACTTGCGAGCCTTGAACCGAGCTCTGCACAGACTCCCATTCAAGATGCTAACGCCCAAGCGCATTTTCGAATGCATTTGTCCAATGGATTGGTTTGCAGCGATCAACCTGAAGGACTTTCATGTCTCTATTCTTCCTCGACACAGACCGTTTCTTCGGTTTGTTTTTGAGGGGCAGGCATATCAGTACAAGATTCTCCCATTCGGGTTGGCCCTGTCTCCCCGTGTCTTCACGAAGGTCGTGGAGGGAGCCCTGGCTCCTCTCAGGGAACAAGGTATCCGTATCCTCGACGACTGGCTGATCCTAGCTCACTCTCTAGAGCGGTTGTGTGAGCACAGGGATCTGGTGCTCAGACACCTTGCCCGACTGAGTCTTCAGGTCAACTGGGAAAAGAGCAAGCTCTCCCCTGTGCAGAGGATCTATTTTTTTTCAGTATGGAAATAGATTCGGTCGCCATGTTCGCGCGGCTTACGAACTAGCGTGTGCAGTCACTGCTGAATTTCCTGAGACAATTCGAGGGCAAGAGAGCGGTTCCACTGAAACTGTTTCACAGGCTCCTGGGGCATATTGTATCCAAGGCGGCGGTCATACTGCTCGGTTACTCCATATGAGACCGCTTCAGTACCTGCTTCATGACTGAGTCCCGAGATGGGCATGGTAACAGGGCACGCTCCGAGTGACCATCACTCCGGCCTGCCACCGAAACTTCACCCCGTGGTTGGACCGCTCATTTCTACTGGCCGGCTGAGATCGCTTCGTGCCATTCATATTCCGGGCAGGCTCAATCGTGCAGCCGACGAGCTCTCACGGCAGCAGTCTCGCCCCAGCTGGCCGCTGGGCCTGCGCAAGTATGCGTTTCCCCCAGTGAGTCTTCGTGCACAGACGTTGTGCAAGATCAGGGAGGACGAGGAGAAGGTCCTCATGGTTGTGCCTTTTTGGCCCGGCCGGACCGGGTTCCCCGAACTTGTACTCCTCGCGACAGTCCCACCCTGGCCAATTCCTCTGAGGAAGGACCTTCTTTCTCAGAGATGGGGCACCCTCTGGCACCCACGTCCCGATCTGTGGAACCTACATGTGTGGGTTCTGGACTGGTCACGGAAGGTTTAGGTACCTTGCCACCACAGGTGATAGTTACCATCACTTCAGCTAGAGCCATGTCCTCCCCACACGCCTATGCTTTGAAGTGGAACCTCTTCATCACTTGGTGTTCTTCACGGCGTTAGGACCCCTGGAAATGTCAGATCGGGTCAGTGCTTTCCTTTCTTCAGGAGGGGTTGGAACAAAGGCTGTCTCCTTCCACCCTCAAGGTCTATGTGGCCGCCATTTTGGCTCACCATGACCCTGTTGAAGGTAAGTCTCTTGGGAGGCATGATCTGTTCATCAGGTTCCTGAGAGGAGCAAGGAGGCTCAATCCGCCTCGCCCTCAGCAAATCCCCTCTTGGGACCTCACAGTGGTTCTATCGGCAATGCAGAGGGCTCCCTTCGAACCCTTGCTCTCAGTAGAGCTAAAGTTTTTATCTTTGAAAAATGCGCTCCTGATGGCTTTGGCTTCGGTGAAGAGGGTCGGGGAACTGCAGGCATTTTCAGTTGACGAAGCGTCTCTGGAATTCGGGCCGGCTAACTCTCAGGTTATCTTGAGACCCCGGACTGGGTACGTGCCCAAAGTTCCCACCACTCCTTTTAGGGATCAGGTGGTGAACTTGCAAGCGCTGCCCCTGGAAGAGGCAGACCCAGCCTTGGCGCTGCTCTGTCCAGTACATGCGCTCCGCACCTACGTGGACAGAACTCAGTGCCTTAGGACCTCAGACCAGCTCTTTGTCTGTTACGGAGGCCAGCAGAAGGGAAAGGCTGTCTCCAAGCAGAGGCCATGCCCCCTAGGGGTGAGAGCTCACTCAACTAGGAGTGTAGCTCCCTCCTGGATGCTGGTGCATGGTGCCTCGCTAACAGACATCTGTAGAGCTGCGAGCTGGGCGACACCTAAAACATTAAAAAGATTTTATAATCTCCGTGTAGAGCCCGTGTCCTCCCGGGTACTCGCCCCTTCGGGCCAGTAAGGACCAGTAAGGAGTAAGGAGGGAACGGAGACTTTACGTCCCCTTGCCACATGGCTGGACACTTGGTCACTGGCTCGGCTCCTCAGCGAAGACTTGAATGTGAGTTGCTCGCACTGCTCCTTATATACCCGCTCTGCGGGGCGGAGCTCGCAATGCAAATCCCGCAGACCAAGGTACTTTGTTTACCATTAGCTCGTTTTGTACCACTCGAAGGTGATTGGGCTCTCTAGATCCCATTCGTAACGTCTCCGTTCCCTCCTTCAGGGAACGAGGGTTATATACCTAACCAAGACGTTCTTTTGAACTGTATATTCATAAAAATAAATTAATAAATGAATGAATTTTTTTTTTTTAAATCCAAGTGAAAGCAATGTATAACAGTTTGCACAAAAAAACGTGTAAATTATACTGACAATTCAGCTTTAATCACAGGAATAAACGACATTTTCCAATACATTCACATAGAAAGCTGTTAGATTTTAAACTGCAATAATATTTCACAATATTTTTGATCAAATAAATGCAGCCTTATCGGTGAGCAGAGAGACTTTTTCAAAAACATTTAAAACATCTTAATTAAATTGTAAATTAAACAAAGATTATTGGAGTATTTTACAAGAAAATTATTTCAAGAGAGAGACAGAGAGAGAGAGAAAGCAGTTCTTAATTTACAATTTAAAATGAAAGTATTTTGACTAGAGTAAAGCGCAAATCACACCTAATCACATACATTTCTATCAAAGTGGCCAACAGTATATATTTATATTGTCAATATATTTACATGCATACCCCAGAGACATTCTTTATTCTTTCAATATATATATATATATATATATATATATATATATATATATATATATATATATACTGAATCAGAAGTCAATTCTGAATATAAAGCACACTTTCCCGTCCTGAAAGCCTCTATGCTATATTTGCTCTAATGTGGCCTGCCACTAATGCTCACTCTTGCTGGCAGCGAGAGATGTCTTCTGCCATATCAACTCTTTGAAATACATAAATAAGTAAATACTGTTGTTCAGATTCTGCCATTTCTCTAATTTCAAGTGTATACTGATGGTTTGAAGATGAAACAAACCAGAAATCAGGCTTAACAAGCGGAGGAACATTATGTCTGAAAAATATGTTCAATTTCTGCTTTCTTCTTTTGCAAACATTTGTCTAGCAAGGTATTATTTGTAGTGTTTTCTAGTGCTTCTCAGGTAACATATTTCCACAAAAACTTTTATATGCTGAATTGTGAATAATAAAAATACTCCATTATATTAAACTGAATTTAATATGATTCTCTCTCTCTTTCTTTATGAAAGTGCTTTTTCTTTTGATAATTGACATGAAAAAATATTTGGACAAGAGATGAATCCAAAAAGAAATCTATTCTTATTCAAGTGCATGCCAAAAAAGTAGTTTGTGCCCCTAATTGTCATGATGGGGTGAAAGTCCCCCACATACCGTCCTGCTGTCCCTCATTAGCGACCTGTGCAGCATTAATGTCCCAACAAAGAACAAACTCCATCCTCATACAGCCCTACGGCAAATAAATCCTAACAAAGTGACTGTGTTCTTGGCACAGAGCATCCACAGCCACCCACCATGTTTCTCAAAGTTAATTTTAGGCAAAAGAGTGATTTGTTAAATGATTGCAGCCCTGCAGGTTAGGGTCTATTTTTACATGAGGACAGCGATGGCTGAGCACGCGTGTGGCTGCAAGAGTACAAACTACAGTATCATCATCCGCGGAGCAAAGACAAAAGGAGCGCGAGACACAAGCAGGCCTTTATTTGCAATAGTAATGCTTGGCGATTCTCAGAGCTGCTTCATTCCGTGATAATTAGTTGGCATTCTCAGAAGAAAATAAACAAATAATGAATGAGTGTGTTGGTTGTGTGCACAGCTGAGCTCTGTGTTTGCCAGCATCAAAGCTTCGCCCCCTCTTGCCCCAGCTTGTGCCTGCTAGACGCGCAAAGAAATACAAAGACACACATACACATCAACAGAGCTGCTATAAAGACTGGCATGGCCCCCATGATCCTTTGCACAGGGAGGTTTAATGTATTTATGAGTATTTGTTTTATAAGTTGTATGGCATAATTTAGAACTAAATAGCATGAATTATGTATTGGCAAAATGCATCAATTTAAAGACAAAGAGCAGCCATTGATAATATCTAAACATGTATCCAAATCAAAATGTAATAACATTTATTTATCTATGATGACAATTTCTTAGGAACTAGGGTTTATATATTATAGGGCTATACAGGCATCCAGTGACTTCATAGTGGTATTACAGATGATAAATGGTGCAAAATGTATATCTTATTAGTCAATTTACAAATAATGCGTTCAGATTTATGGAACTCGCGATGCGCTGAATCTCCTCACATTAGTGTCATTAGTAGGACAACCAGTGTGAATGTGACAAGAAACTGCACTCTGAAAATAAATTCATGCACACACACACACACACACACACACACACACACACACACACACACACACAGAGAGAGAGATCATTTGGAAGTGTATCAATGTTGCTATTTAAGATTTGATTGTTTACTTAATCAGTTTTATGTTATTTTGTATTTAATCTTAAATGAATTTGATTGGGATTGGGATGGTCTGGGGGATTTTGCCTAGGGCGTCAAAAAGCCTAGAAATGGCCCTGCACACACACTGTGAGAGATGCCATGAATCTCTACTGTCCCCTACAGGAAGATAAGCTGCAGACGTTTCCGGTTAGATTGTTTTCATAAGCAGAAACTGTGAGCTGATATTTCCTGTTCAAAACACACACAAGTGCACTAAAAAAAAAAAAAAAATACCTTATTGCAAAGTTTCCTTTACAAGCTCAGGTGAGAAGAAAAAGCTCAGATGAAATCGTGTCGATCTCAGTTGTTTCACATTAGACTTTGGGCTTTTTATTGAAGTCAGTCTCATATTTGTGTGTGTGTGTGTGTGTGTGTCTGTGTGTGTGTGTGTGTGTGTGTGTGTGTGTGTGTGTGTGTGTGTGTGTGTGTGTGTGTGTGTGTGTGTACACATGTACATATAAAAAAAAATGCATAAAAATTAAGTCAGTACTGTAATTTTTTATAAATAATGCTAAAATAACACTGATAAGCATTGTAAGGGGAAAAAAATCATAGGAAATAAATTAAAAGGGTACATGTAATCTTCTGCCATTATCTGTTAAGTTAAAGTTAGTTTAAATAGTTCGACATAGGGGTAAAAACCTGTAAAAAGAAAAAAAAAACACATACTAAATATTAAAGCTATTTCAAATAAACATAAAAAAAAGTAAATAAATAAATGAAAATGAGACATGATTCCTTGCCAAGAAATTTACAATAAATAAATAAATAAAATCACTGCATTTACTAAAACTAAAACTGAAATAAACAAAAATGACGCTACATAGAAATGTTTAAATAAAGTACCTATAATAAATATTATAAAATCACATACATTTTATAGACATTTCCTCTAACCCTATAACAACATCCAATGCATAATTCAAACTATGGGGGGAAAAAAAACCTGAAAATGAATACATAAAAGTCATTCTTATTAATACAGTACTTGAGGCTCTATTTTTATATACTTTTCTTCATATTTGAACAATAAAATATGTCCTTTGAGTTTCTATTGTGGAGTTTCACTAAACATAATTTGAGTAAGTGTCAGTTATTTCTTCTCATACAGACTTTCTCAATAGCATTACTTTATCATTTGACCCAGCATCACAAAGACACGCTTCAGCAGGACTTTGAATATATTCACCCTCACGATTGCTCACACAGCGAGTTTCCACCACAGTTAGCTTCTAACATGGCATCACTGTGGTACTGTTCATTATATTCCAGCCTTTGACAAGTAAAAATGAGCTGGGATTCCAGCAGGATGCCTTCTCAACATCTCCAACAACAAATAGCCCATGAGAGCCACACGGAAATATTTTCATTTCATGAAATACAGGTGCACTGCAAAAAAAAAAAAAAAAGAGAGAGGGAGAAAGGATTTTACTTGGTTGCCTTGAAGGAAAGCTCGGCCCGTACAAATACAGCCCAGGCTTTGCCTCAGGAACAGCTGTGTGTGAAGATAAAACTTGGGAAGTTGGTGAAGTTGTTTTGCCTAAAGCCGAAGATGTCGACATGAGCAAGCAAACCCTGATAATCTTGACATGAACGTTTCTCAGCTGCTCCAGGCTGCCCGCTTCAAAACGTGCAAAAATGTTATCACTGTGTATGACTATGTACGACAACTCAGTCTTAAAGTCACTACTCAAATAACTAATGGTGGGCTAGTATATATATATATATATATATATATATATATATATGTATACTATAAGTGCATGATGTACTTTAAATCACTCAGAAATTTCACAGATAATACAGCAGTATTATGAACTATTCTTTCAATTTAATATATGTGAATATGTTAAAATGTAATTAATTCTCATGATGTGCAGCTGATTTTTCCGCATCATTACTCCAGTCTTCAGGGTCACGTGACCTTCAGATATCATTCTAATATGCTGATTGTTGAAAACTGCTATGCTGATTCATATTTGTGTGGAAACTGTGATTCATTTTATTTTTCAGTATGCTTTGATGAATAGGAAGTTCAATAGAACAACGTTTATTTGCAATATTTTGTTTCTAAGATTATAAATGCCTTTATTGTTACTTTTGATCAATTTAATGTCTCCTTGTTAAATAAAAGTATATTTTTTTTAAAGAAAAAAAAAACTGACTCCACATTTCTGAACAATTATATAGATATAGTATGCTTACAAATAATCAAAGTTTGCATCACTATTCAATGAGAAATTAATATCAGTAACAACAATCTGGATGCTTATATTTTATAATATATTTTTGATTATTTTTGGACATTTTTCACATTTTAACAGTCTTGTCACAGATGCTGTTGGAAGTAAAAAGAACAAACATATAAAGATGTAACCATCCGTTTAGCCTATTCACCATTTTAATGGTGCCTTGAGGTCCACTAATGCCTCGAAAATAACCTCCAAGCACAAATAATGGCCTGTGATTTGGCCTCATTCCAGAGAAAGGCAATGCTAACGTTTGATTAATGGTCCCATCGTGCACTTCCCGCTCTCACTCGCAGTAGGACGATATGAGCGGCCCGGCCGTGTGTAGGTGACCTTGTGTGCGGCGCACGAGCTCGTCCAGAGATACTTAGGCTGGAATCCACGTCCAAAATCCAGCATCAGCAACATTTTCTGCTTCGCTGACTTTTCATCTGAGGTGCCCTCACACTTCACAAATCACTGAAGAACTAGCCACATAACTCCACATATGTTTTCCCGAGAGCAAGAGCCGAGCGGCGGCTGGGCAGATCGCAAGCCAGCGGGGAACATGAAGCCAAGAAAGGCAGAAGTGCAGCCATCACAGAAACACTATTACGCTTCTCCCTGACCCACGGCTACATAGTTACCTTCTGCTAAACTCACTGTCACTGCTCAGATGTAATCTTTTCACACTGACTCATTTTGTTTTATTTTGGAATTGTTTTAACAGTTTATGAAATAAATGGTGCATTTAATAGAAATTGTAATAATAAAATATTAGGGCAGGCAGCATGCAAACCACACACACACACACACATATATATATATATATATATATATATATATATATATATATATTAACTTTGACTTGAAATAGAAGTTGTGAGTGTCCTTTCTGTATGTTGATGTACCTATTGATGTATCCTAGTGAAATGTCTTCTCACGAGAAAAAATATTTTTGGGGGGGTTGGCTCTGTCAGGAATTGACTGGATCATTGTTGTTTGATAATAAATATATGTTGTGCAAGGGATTATTGCTCAGATAAATCAGGTATGATAAACACTGCATTATTCCATAAAAATAAGTGTTAAATTTGATTTCATGGTGACTTTAATGGGGCACCCACACACTCATCAGATCATCTCTCATCAAGTCTTCATTTTACAGTACTTGGGCAAAGTGGTGAGTTAAATCACAGAATCATGCTGGGAAGGGTTTGCTGGCCTCCGTCTGTTCAGGGCCTTTGCTTCCTGCCAATTTTCCTCATTAGAGAGTCTCTTAACCACTATTAGATATTAATAGTAACCTCCTTTTTAGACCATTTATCAAATTCTCATTAAATACTTCAGGTGACATGATGATCACATGGCCTTTTACCTTCAGCCGCCTCACATTCACAGCCTGTATAGGATCTCAGTGAAAACACAATGAGCTCAAGAAAGCATCATTCGGACAGTGTTACTTTACAAACATTTCAGACTCAAACTTATTTACAGTTTTATGTGTTTGGATTTCTTTTGCAGTTTCCATGTATTTGGAATACACTTTATTTTTTACATGTTTATCGTGCACCAACAGAGTAATAATAATAATAATAATAAAGTCAATATATATATATATATATATATATATATATATATATATATATATATATATATATATATATATATATATATAAATACCAGCTAGTTGTCAGGATTATGAACCTGTCTGTGTGTGTTTTTGCTCCGGGACCCAGTTTCTGTCTCCTGTTAATTGTGTTAATTTGATTCCAGGTGTGTCTCATTCTTCCCTTATTATCCTGGGTTTAAAAGCCCCATTCCATTCAGTTACTGTTTATACATCTTTCCCTGTGTTCCTACCTTTCTCTTGTGAGTAGATTATTAAAGACTGTTATATTAAATAACTCCTAGTTTTCTCGTTCCATGCTCTCCTAAGTGAATTGTGACACTAGTCATATTTTAACCATATTTGTACTTTTTTAAAAATGTATAAACTGAACTGTTTTCACAGTGAACAAATGTATACTGATTCTTAAAATGTTTTAATACATGCATTTTAAAAATATGATTGTTTAAATGAACGTATGCATGATTGACATATATGCATCACATTAGGTTTATGTTAAAACTGTGTAATCTAAAGAAATAATAGACATTGGTAGAACTTTCTGTGAAGCCCATATTTATAATACATTATAAAGGTATTCTTAAGGCATTATAATGACTGCATAATGCATT
This sequence comes from Carassius carassius, assembly GCF_963082965.1. Classification (NCBI taxonomy): domain Eukaryota; kingdom Metazoa; phylum Chordata; class Actinopteri; order Cypriniformes; family Cyprinidae; genus Carassius; species Carassius carassius. Next base: position 4,192,068 of record NC_081758.1, on the reverse strand, counting down.
ATATAATAATAATAATAATAATAATAATAATAATAATAATATGTTATATCAACTCATGAATAATCATAACAACAATTATAATACATCATAATACTTATTTATTTGTGGTTATAAGAGTATGATTATTTATAACACACAATGAACACCATATTAAATATACTTCATTTACAGTATAATGGACTGTTTATTTAAGATCTGCACAGTATCTTACTACAGCTTGTGAGTGGTTAGATGTTGAGTGTTATTTGGTGTTTCTGTGGAGCTAATGTTAACTGATGTTACTCATTAGAGTATTGGTATGCTCAAGAATAATCTAGTATGGTAGAATAAGATGATGTACTTGCAAAGACACTTACAGTATAGTCAGTTTATCTGTTGGTTGACCATCAAAATAAAGTGTTAGCATATATTTGACACAGTAAATCATGTGATTTTGATAAAAAGTTGTTAAATTATATTTCCACAACAAGAGTATTTAAATGGATAAAATCATATTTAACAGATAGACAACAGTGTGTTCGAGTAGATAATAAAATCTCACAATCACTTATTAATTCAGTTGGTGCACCTCAAGGATCAATATTAGGTCCTCTGTTATTCAGTTTGTATATTAATGATTTGCCTGATGTAAAAAGTCTAACTCATATCATCATTGTGCAATTTTAACTAAATATGGGTTTTTAAGTTGGGAACATATGATTCAATTGCAAATAATTTACTTGTGTTTAAAGTTTTGCATGTGTTTAATTTTTTGCATGTGTTTTAAAGGAAAATTTTTACTATTTAATCTTTTATTAGAGCCAGTACTAGAGGGGACTGTATAATACCAAATACAAGAAGTGCTTTTGGACAATCAGTATTTTCTTTATAGAGCAATACATACTTGGAATACTATACCCATAGAATTAAGAAATATTACATCTCTTGCTCCTTTTTCTGAATCGGTAAAACGGTGGTTATTGGATAATCAATTATGTCTTCATAATTTTAAGAAGTGCTTTTTTTATTTTTATTTATTTTTTATTTTTTTTGTATTGTGGTTTTTGTAATGTGTATATTTTGCTTTTTGTACTTGTGGATTATGGTTCTTACCATCAACCTGCCATGGACTGCAGATGAAAATTAGCCTGAATGGCTAAATCTGGCACATTTACATAGTAATACTTGTTTACTCATGTTGATTAATGTGTATTTTCCCTTTAAAAAATACAAATACAAATATTTACAGTAGCAGACATACTAATACTCTAATGATGGCTAGTTGATATGTAGTTGTAGATTTACTTATCAACAGCTGTCTAAAGGGTATTATCAAAATAATCAAACTGATATTACAATAAAAATAGTTCAAAGCAAATGTGTCATATTACGCATTTATCTGATCTGATATCTGATCTATTGGCTGTTTGAGAGAAATAAAAATATTACTATTATTATTACTACTCCTTATAAGTAGTCTTTGACAGCTTTAAGTAAAGTAGCATAAGAAGAATGGCAAGACATGAGACTTATAATACATTATAACTATGAGAAATATAAAACATGTTCATCATACTCTTAAAAGCTATAACCACAAAATAAGTAAATATTATGATACAATAAAACTGTTCTTATTATTATTTGTGAGATGATACACCATATTATACGTTTTTTTTTTTCATAATGCATTATGCATTCTTTATAATGCCTTAAGAATACCCTTATAATGTATTAAAAATGTAGGCTTCATAGAAAGTGTTACAGAGACATTTTATAGGTAATTAAAATACATACATTTTAAAATAAGTCCTAGAGAGAGAGTGAGAGAGAATTATATAGAGTATTATTTCAAAATGTTTCTATCTATCTATCTATCTATCTATCTATCTATCTATCTATCTATCTATCTATCTATCTATCTATCTATCTATCCATCCATCCATCCATCCATCCATCCATCCATCTATCTTCCTCCTGTACCTCCTCATAGAAATGGCACTGTTGATATGATCCATCTTTTTCTTGTTCTCTTTTAGATAAACAACAAGGCACAATATGAATGCAGTCTTTGCCAGAGTTCATCTAATGACCCATTAGTTCATCAAATCCTACATTTCCAGCTTTCATAAAAAAAATGCCTTCCAAATCCAGGCTCCAGGCCTAGCTTTACTACCTCATAAATCATATACTGTATATCTTTATGACCAGACTGGTCAGGATTGTAATAAAGATGAGTCAGTACAGATTTATGTTTTTTGTTAGGTTTTTTTTTTTTTTTTTCACAGTGGGGGGCTGGTTTTAAACCTTTATGCCAACCAAATGCCACTTGCACATAGCATTAGTATGAAAATGCTGGCACTGTCTGTGCTCCAAAGTGTGAGAAACTAATCATTAATAGGCTTTAAGAGAATCCCAATGGTGCCTTTACCACAATTCATGAAGGAATTAAAAATGTATGAAGAGATATTGCTTCATATAAAAGCTCATAACTTTTGCTCTTAAAATCCCACAGAGAACAACACAGCAGAAATTACAACAGCTAATGTTATTCTGAATTATAATATAAAATCTGAAGGGATGTCTGGTGAAGCTATCACCTGATGGGATCACACCATTCAATCATTTTCATAAAATCTGTTTAATGAATTGACTAAATAATCACTTTATTTGATTGTTATCTGTCGGCAGGCAATTTGGAAATGTTACTGATTATGTTCTAATAAATTAATATCATTTTTTTACCTAATACTTATTCGTTAATGATTGCATTTCACTGAAAATAGTATACTGTCTATAATAGTGTTCAGTATGTGGCAAATACTAAACAAAATAAATACAAAAACTGTTGTTTTCGGACCAAGTAACTTACAATTTAAGCACTAATATTAGCTTGTCCTATTACTAAACATAGTTAAACTTATCAACATATATAAACACAATATTTTCAGAAACCTCTAATCACCAACAATATAACGTATTATTATTGTTTTTTTTTTTTTTGTTTGTTTGTTTGTTTGTTTTTTTGTTACCATACGTTACATACTAAAAACTGATGGCTCATTACTCTATGCAAAGTTTATGACCCACTAGCTACAGTAAGTCTTGTGATAAGACTAGATGCTGTTTGATAAAGTCTAGTAATAAACTAGTAGTAAACTATTAATTACTAAGCACCTGAGTGAACTTTGCATCTGAAGTAGACTTACAAACCATTAATGCAACCCTGCAGGAGTTACTGTTTGGCTGGTTTGCTTTGCCATTGACAGCCACATTATCTGTGTATTCTAATGAATGACATATATAGCAGTTTGCTCTTAACAGCATGAAATAGGCATGTTTTTCCTGTCTGCTGCATTAAAGGTCACATCTAGGGAGTGCTTGGAATAGAAGTGATTTTAAAATACTTTAGTGGGAATGCCAACTCCATGAGCACCTTAATCGCTCTGATATCAGCAAAGACGTTTATCGAACCGCACCACAGTACACATGCTAGTTCATCTGTGCAGACCTAGCAGGAAAGAGAGAGCACAGCAGGGCACCCAAATCAAGCTAGCGCAATGATTGCACCACTAATAAAGTGTAGCTGAGCTCAGAGACGTGCCACGCACCCTATAGCATGGCAGTAATCAATGTGAAGTGACTGGGTAGGGATCAATGGGCTTCGGTGGCTGATGAGCTGCGATCAATAAGAACGAGTCACTGTGGCTTGCTCTCCTCTCACCACCGTTAGTGGTTCTGGTTCAGGAAGAATGAATGCTGGTTAAGTCATCAGACATTTTGACAGAGATTGAATAGGACCATTATGAAGGTCATTGTGCACTTCCACACTTCCAGAGAGGTGTGCTTGAAGTCAGTTAAAGGGTCATGATTGCATACTTTCATTTTTGGCTCGACCATTGTATGGTGTTGACACAGGAACTGAGTGGGGATAGGTTTTGATGTTAGCACTGGATCTGAAACAACTTTATTATGTCCTTTTTTCCCCACAGGAAATCAGAAAATAGGTGGCCGAGAACATTTTTAGCATCCATTTGTGGGACAATCAATAGAAATTGCTATTTTGTTACTTTGACCAAATTGCTTTGAAACAGCAGTTATCTGAAGTAGGTCTAAAATGAATTCTGTTCTGTTTGGAAGGCAAAATAAAATTGAATGCTCATGAATTAATTATATACCAAGACCATATTGTAAACAAAAATAAATAAAATAAAATATATACATTTATTAAGACAATCTGAAAAACTTTGGTTTATGTATCTATCTTGAGGAAACTAATAAGCCAATCAGCAAAGGAATGCCAACCGCAACAAAACAACACATTTTAGTCTTGGATGCTGGGAACCCAGTGGAAAATACAATTGTCTGTAATTGCCTCTAGACTGCTGAATTCAATGTTAAGCCAGGTATGGCACAACCATCAGCAATTTAAACCTGTGTGAACCAGGCGGGAAGGAAGTCGGCCGGAAGTTGAAGTCGGCTGCCATCTTGTAGCAGAACTTCACTTGCGTTAGCATCCCATTGACTCCCATTCATTTCGGTGTCACTTTGACAACGAATAACTTTACATATGAGGCGTTTAAAGCATTTGTCCATTATTTATTTCTAAAGATACACAACAATGTATAAAGGGCTACATTACCTTCTATGTTACATTATGGCCCCGTACACAGTTTTTACACAGTTTTTGTAAAAATAGGCTAATGATTGCGTCATAACCACTCGACTCTCTGTCGCACAGTAGAGAAATTACCGTACAGACAGGAGGAGAAGCTCGCAGGCAATCGGGGAGACGTCAAGAGAGAAGCCCATAGATACAAGCCCTGGCGTTACATTTTAAAATACTATACAAAATAATTAACCAGAATACTTACTCCTGCTCACTCACGCCAAAGAACTCCCCACTCAAGCTCGCCGTCTCTGCAAGATTAACGATGGCAGTTTGCATCGTTAATTTCATCTGTAATTTTTTGAAAGACATAAAATTTGATGTCATATAACAAGAATACAGGAAGTTATATCACAGAGAAAATTCCTAGAAACTCAAATTCTCATATAAGATGATTTTATTATTATGGCATGGACAGTTGAGGTTGCTAAACACAGTAAAATCCCAATAGTTGCCATAGTATTGGTTTATACCTTACTATATTTGTTATGATCACACTTTATTTTAGGGCCTAATGGAAACACTTTAGTTTTGGGACCAATTCTCACTATTAACTAGTTGCTTATTAGCATGCATATTGGAATATTGGCTGTTCATTAGTACTAATGCCTTATTGTGCATGAGAAAATTTTAGATCTATCAATCCTACCCCATAATTAAACTTAACAACTACCTCATTAACTATTAATAAGCAGCAAATTAGCATTTTATTGAGGCAAAGGTCATAGTTAATAGTTAGTTTATAGTGTGAACTGGTCTCTAAACTAAAGTGTGACAATACACACTGTAAAAAAAAATATTCAGAGCAATCAATATGTATATATATATATATATATATATATATATATATATATATGTATATGTTTTCTGTAAGTGGTAAGTGGTAAGAAGAGAAAATGGTTTACATGATGGTGAGCACACTTGATTTTTTTTTACACAAATATTGATCACATTTCTATTTTTATGTAATTTTGAACATGCGTTTAAAGGTTATATGTATGTCACCCTTTTTAATACTGTATTTCATCAATTTCATTTGTCACATTTTCACTTTAACAAGAACACTTTATTAAACAATATAGAACCAGGGTAGATTGAGCTTCTTACCACAATGTTTCCATAAATATATTACAGGTTCAATCCCGCTGGAGGAACCTGGGGTTACAAACCTTGCTTACACAATAGTGAAGACTCGTGGTGCACTCCTTGCAGTGGATAAAAATTTCAGGTATAGCAGCCCCTAGCCTCAGGCCAGAAACATACTCTGTGTAAGTGTGTGGTCCTGATATGCATAATTAATGGGTAAATACATTATTGTGGCATTAACAAACCAAATATTTATGGAGCCAATAGAGTTACCGTCAAATGTCTATGACATTAACATGCCATTTAACTACCCTTAACTTGAAAAGATTCTCATCAAACTGTTGCTCTGCCATGAAAAAAATACCATGCAAGAGGATAGCTCTTACTAATGCTGCTATAACAAAATTTGTATTTGTGCTATGAATTGCATTCAAATGCATGCAACTAGACTTGAAATTCAGTTTGAATTTAGAAACTAACATTGTAATATATTGATATTGATAGAAATATTAATATTAATAGAAAAATGATCATTTTAATTTTGCATGTCTCTTAAACCTGCATACTTTTGTATTTGCATCAAAATACTGCTGAGTTTGAATGCAAACACTACCTTTGAAAAAAAAAATTAAAATATGGGAATATGAAGCTGATAAGCCAATTAAGTGTGTTGTCCCAGCTATGCATGATTAAAATGGTTGGTTGCATTTTATTATTTGCGTGGTTGGACTTTATTTTAAGAACCAATTCTCAATATTAAATAGTGTGCATATCATATTGGCTGTTTATTAGTACTTGTAAAGTGTCAGGGTTTGGGTAAAGGGATGGAGCGAGGACTCAACGGTGCAGGAAATGGGCTTTTATTAATAAAATAAAACAACAACAAAAACTACCCCTTGGGGGTAAAACACAGGTGACATCAAGACAAGGCATGGCATGGCAGGGTAGTACACAAGGCACACACTCAACATTCAAAGACAAACTGGCACAGAACTGCAATCACAAGAAAAATAAACAGGGAGCAAATTAGGAAGATGACGAGGGAAAACAAGTGAGGCAACTGAAACAATCAGGTAACAAGATGGGCGGGATCAAGAGAATTGACATGAGAGCAAGACACACAGAAACAAAAACACAAGCACATGGCCAGCAAAACAATCACAAGCCATGTGCTTGAACAAAAGAAGACACGAACACACAGCTAATAAGAATACTCATAAGCCAAGTGTTCAATCAATACATGACAACATGAAAGCATGCAGCCAATGAAAAACACAAGCTGTGTGCTACACAGCATAAGACATAACATAACAGCATGCAGCCGATAGGAATACGAACTGCGAGCAACAACAACAATGCAGCCGAACATGAACCGCATGCTACATAAGACACAACACATGCAAACAGAAGTGCACACGGCCCGAGTGAACTCGAGACCACATGCTTCCACAACAAGATGAACATGGAGCGCGAGTGTACGAACCCCGACATGAAACCGAAACTCAACAAGACATGAGTGCCGGGATCCAAACACCATGCTCCAACATGAAACAAGGAAACTGAACGTGCAGATGAGAGTGCATGGCTCGAGCACTCTCAAAGCTGCCTGCTCACATAAAAACAACAACATGGCGGGAGTGTCAGGGCTCTGTCACAAAACTATAAATGTGGGAGTTCAGTCTCCCCACGATGAGTGATTTTGCCTGGAGCTAGGAGTGGATTGTTTGAAAGTCGGAGCTATGAGGTTTTCACTCGCTTTGAGAACGCTCTGCTACCGCTCCGTCAGAACCACAAATTATACCAGCTCATGCATCAAACACAATTAATTACCTTGACAGATATTTGGATCACATAAGAAAGGTTAAAATGGCGATGGTGGGAGATTAAAGCATGTTGTAAGTTGTACAGTTTGTTAATCTCCGTTCTAAACGAATGTGCTACTACAATGCTGCACATGGACTGAGCGCACAAGCTTGCACATAACGTACATAACATGCAAACATTCAGGAATTAAGAAAAACTGAAAAGTTAAAGCATTTTCTTTCTGTTTCTGAAGTAACTACCCTCAACCTCACCATGGTAGAGAGAGACGTTGCACAGAAAAATAAGCTAAGCAAGTTAAGCAGTCATTTAATATGGACTTGGGCTAATTGTCCCACATAGCAAACAGACTTGGCCCACATGTGGCCTCAAGGTGGCACTGCTGGCTTCCTGTCTGCACCGGCATGTACCCTTTCAGCCAGAGCTGGGCCATATGTGGCAATGACGGCATGGCTGGGATCCGACATACAACATGAGGGTTGATTGTTGATGGGAGGAGTGTGGCCCAGATCCGTCAGGCGATATGTGGCCCAAATCAGGCTAAGATCTGGCAGCATATTATGTCACCCATGATAAACAAGATAAATACAATATTGCATGATAATGGTTAAATGATCACATACATTTTAATGAAGTGTATTATTTTTAAAATGTAGTCTTTAAAATGGCAAGTCAAAACAGAATGAAACATTATCATTTAAAAATTAAGCAAATCAGTCAAGTGCATTAAACTGCACTTAATTATAATTATATTAAATTTTATATTATTATTCTTGGTAAAAATAATCTTAGAATCCTTGCATGAAAAGAAAGAGAAAGATAGAGAGTATTTAACCGCTATCATGTAATATTTATTTGGTTTACTATGGGACACACACTGATCTATAATAGAGAGTGGGAGCACATCATTTTTATTAGTATGCTGTCATGCACAACCATTAAATAAAATGATCATGAAAGTATTTTATTTTTGTTTAAATCCTGTATCCATGTGATGCTTGGTGTGAGGAACAGATCCAAATTCAAACCGCATTCATTGGCGATATATATCTCCTTCCTCTGTAGCAATAGTAACTATTTAAAAAAGTTTTACAACAAGTTTTACGGCAGTGATATCAAGCGCTCATTGGCTCTCGCCGGTTTCGTCAGAGATTGCAACATGCCGTGTTTCCGATGATGCGTGTTTTGAATGAGAAACGCGTGCCTTGAGGGAGTGGATCGGCATAGTATTTTCAGCGTTTAACAACTTAAATTATGCCCTGCTCCTCCTCACACTACTATTATAATCTGCCAGAGTGGACTGCAACTGCAATGCATCGTCATTTGGACTACTGTGGTACTGCTCTTTGACACATCTGTAATAAATTCTTGATGATTAGATGATTAAGTTACATATATCTATCTGTTACGTTTCTTGCACAGTTACATGATATGTGGGTTTTAAGTCTGCATGTACTTTATTGGTATAGTTTGTGTCTACATGAAAGCATGTAACAAAATGAATAATTGCGATCATAGTAATATATAAGGTAACAATATGAAATATTAAAATTCCCAGACAGCAATATAGTGTTGGCCCACATCTGGCCCATGTGAAATCCAATTGGGTGACACTGCTTGCTGTCTGGGTTGGGTCTGGGCTATATAAGGCTCAAGTGTGGCTCAGATTTGGGGATTCTGGTTTACTTAAGGCTGAGAATTGGCACCAATAATAAAACCTGTTTTGGCCCAGTTCAGGGCCAGCTAAGGCTGATTAACTGGCTCAGATTCGGGCCGGTTATGGCCCATGTGTGGCCCGAGTCTTTAATCCAGTTCTGGGCCACTTCAGGGCCGTCATTCTTTGCTGTACTTGGGCAGAGGGAAAAGTGATTGTGTGGCCCGGATCTGGGCCAGAAGACATTTGCTATGTGGGGTACTGTTCCAAATCGTGTTAAAACTATTCTTCTAGTATTGTGCATTTATTTTTCTTTAATATAATTTCTGAACAGAACTTTGATTTTTCAAGCATAGTAAAGTAATTTAGGCACGGAGTGAAGGTGGAGCAGTATTTCAGATCAGTGGAGCGAGGAGTGGAACAAGGAGCGGGAAATAGAGAACCTGAAGCGGAGCTGGAGCGGAGAGATTATTGTATGCTTGGAGCGCGGAAGGGAAATTGTTGCCGCTCCACTCCGCTCACATACTCTGGTCTTGTCTCACCAGTTGAGAACCACTCTACTACATCTCATCTTCTTAAGCAGTGTCTTCTTTCTCTTCAAGTAAATAACTCATAATATGGGGCATATGGGGCCTAAAGGTTATAGAGTTGGAGTTGTAACCCGAGGGTCGCGGGTTTGAGTCTCGGTGCTGGCGTGAGATGTACTGTAGGTGAGGGGAGTGAATAAACAGCGCTCACTTCCACCCTCAATACACATTGCTGAAGTGTCCTTGAGCAAGGCACTAAACCCCCAATAGCTCCCCGGGCACTGGAAAAAGAAGCTGCCCACTGCTCTGTGTGTGTTCATGGTGTGTGTGTGTGTGTGTGTGTGTGTGTGTGTGTGTGTGTGTGTGTGTGTCTGTGTGTGTGTCTGTGTGTGTGTGTGTGTGTGTGTGTGTGTTCGTTCCCTACTCACTGCTCTGTGTGTGCACTTGGATGAGTTAAATGCAGAGCACCAATTCTGAGTACTGGTTTAACATACTGGCTAATGTCACGACTTTCACTTTCAATACACCCAGCACAGATGTTCATCTTATAATAGGACCATTAATAATAATAATGTTTATTTCCCCATTTGCTATTTAACATAATTGATGTCCCCTTGAAACTCCCCTCTCAGAATGATGTGTGATTATGGGTCTGACAGTGGGATAGAGGTTGATGTGTTGCTCTCCCACTGAGTTCTCAATAACCATCCTGCTGGACTCCATATTCTGTCAGAAATGCTTTTGCAGCTGTATTTGAGAGACGCCACTGACTGTGGCTAACACATGCACAAGAGTCTCTTCACACCTGACCCTTTATCGATCGATGTGCTATTCTTCTTCTTGTTAGTACTGTTTTCTTTTACCTATCGGATTTTAAAATAAACTGATAGTCCAGTACATGCCATAAGATATGGCAATAGATTAGTATGATGAAATTGCTTACTGGCCTTGTCTGTGTAAAGTAATATCCAATATTTGCTCTTCAGTGTCATGACCATGTAAATCTGTACATGGATATCAGAACGAGAATGCTCACCTATCAGACTAAAATTCAGTGTCAGCTATACACAAACATGAAAAAAAAGACATTCCAGTTTAATGATTGGTTATGCTGTCATGTGCACAGTGATGTTCAGTCAACAACACTCAACAGTCCAGAGAGGATTAGTTGTTGTTGGCAAAGGACACGTACCTCTTTTCAAACAGTCTTGAGACACATTTTTTTTTCAAAAGGACTGACTTTAACATGACACGGTGTCAAACCTGACAGTCAAGGCACAGATCCTGATTTATCTGCTGAGTACTGACAGTCACTGACAGTCACCACTGATAAGCTACTACTAAATATTGTAGAAACTTAATTTTCTAGAAAGTTGCTTTCCAATAATTTGTATTGTAAAAAGCGCTATACAAATAAACTTGAATTGAATTGAATACTCAATATCAGCTTTTGTTTTACTTCATTGGTCTAGCCATTAAAAAACACATATATTTGCACGTGCTTCACTCTTCCTCATACAAGTTAAGAAATTTTGAGGTCAAAAAAGGTCCATTATTTATTATTAATAGTGTCACACAGAAGTCACTTTCATACAGAGCAGCTTTCTGTTTGCCAATACAGTGGCTCCACATGATCAACTTGAACCTGTTGCAAAATCTGCATGTGGAAATCTGCTGACATATTGTATGTTGTTTATGTTTTTTTTATGGTCACTTATGGGCATTTGAGAGCTCTTTGGAGGCACAGCATTTAGCTAGACCCATGGTAAACAAAATGTTCCTCCACTTTATAGTAATATTGTTGTCTGGTACAGATATGGTTACTCAGAGACCAACCAATACATTTTTAAGCCAAGTAGAATGTGACGGATGGTGCTATTTGTCCTGCCCCTCGTCCACTGTGTTTGGATGACTGAGTTTTACCCTAAATTGAACCCATTTTGAAATCTGCATGCGGAAATATTTAAACCTTACACACAATTGCTGATCATCTCAGTTGAAAAATTAGGTGAATTTTCATTGGTGAAATCCTGTTGTGAAATCTATGTGGGGAAAATGTTCCTCCTTATGCATAATTCCCAATTGCATGGATTCCTATTGAAATTACTAGATTTCGATCAATTTGCAGAACAATGGTAAATTTAAGATAATAAAAAAAATTAAAAAAAATCTTGAAAAGGAGTAAAACTTCCAAGATAACACGTCCTTTGCAAAAAAATGCATTTACTTCACTTTGTTGTTTGTTTATTGTATATAAAACTAAACTAATTGTACACTGCATACTGTGTATATATACATATAAATGGTTTTATTTGAAATGTAAGTGGCTTACATTGTGCCCAATGTGTTGCATTATTCATATATAAGACCTCTTAATGTACTGCTGTATTCTACAGGCCATCTGCCATCCACAATTTTGCTTTAACAATCCAATAGTCAATCGGTTATTCCAAATTATTATGTTAAACACCAAACAGCTCTCAAAAAAGTAGAGACACTCTGGCTGACAGCAAGCTCTCTCACCATCCACAATATAACTAATCTCTGGTTTGTCTTCTTGCAAATGAGGTCTACAATCTCTTAGTAATTCAGCTTGCATTTACTGTAAAACCAAGGACCCCATGTACCTGAATACATAATACAAATGAGAGAAGCTCAGGGTCACACAGATTCAGGTCTTTTGTTTTTCAATATTCATTAGTGATTAACTTGATTTACATCTTAGAAACCTGTTTGCTAGACCTCTCAATTATTCCTACTCTGCATTTTCTTATATATATATATATATATATATATATATATATATATATATAGATATAGATATATATATATATATTTTGTTTTGTTTGTTTGATTGTTTTTTTGTTTTTTAGACTGAAAATAGAAGCAGTCGCAGCACACATCTATGAGGTGTAATTCTGACATAACTTTACCATTTCACTGTGGCCATTAAATAACAATGGAAGTTATTTTTTATATAAATTGTTAATATTTTATTTTATCTGAAGGATAAGAATATTAATTATACGAAGAAATCAACTATGTTATTAATAGAGTTTGAGTTGATTAACCAAGGACATTCATTCAATATCAGCTAAGACGTTTGTTCTCAGAGGTGGTTGCATTTATTCCAACAAATATCCAATTAAATAAATAATCTTGTGGGGAATCCTGAGAGATATCCTACCAAGGGGCTTGAGCATTGTAGTCCGATATTATGATTTCAGAGTGTTTTACAATGAGCTCAAGAGAGATGACTTCAAAGGCTCACCTCCTCTGACTCTCTGCTCTCTGCCTGATAGATATTCAGGCCGGGTTTCAGAAGCACAGGCGACTATGAGGAGAAATAAAAACAATGCATTAAGTTCACGCCAGCCCATGTTTTATTCATGTTCTACACTAACTGGAACAGATAAGCAGCGTCACTGGTTTTCAATGGGATTGAATTGATTGTAGAAATCACTCTCAATCTCCTTGGTTAAGTTTTATCTATATATCTATCATCTATCTATCTATCTATCTATACAAGTGCTAAGAAAGCCAGATGTCGTGATCAACACGCATCTTCAGTTGTGTTTTTGTAAACCCTGGTCATTTTGAGCACAATGTTGTTTGCAGAATTGGATTTCATGGGTGAAGTGTACCTGCCGCACAACATTTGCTGTGTGGAGTGAAGCACATAGCGATTTCTCCCCCCTGCAGCTCTGTTCATTTTGCAGAGCTCTCTGCCTGACCAGCCCTCCTCTGCTGTGGGTGTGTGAGGTACATTACTTTTCTGTGGTTTTATGTGCTGAAACCTAAGGCAACACTGCCCCCTCTCGATATTTCTGTCATGATACTGCAAAATCTGGGTCATGTCTTTTTTTTTTTTTTTTACTGCTGTACCTTTAGTAGTATGTAGTTTCTGTAATGCTAAGAGAATGTAAAGTTATTTTGATGACAATTTATTGTAAAGTCAAAAGTATTGCAGGTTTTCTTTCTATTTCAATTGTTATGCATTGCAACCAAAATAACAATTTCAGTGCATGCAAACCATAGTTGTGAAAGTATTTAAAATGCATCCTCATGTTCATGTAATTGTGAGATTGCAATAAAAAATATTTTACTGTTTTATATACAGTATTAAGACATGCATGCATGAAATGTGCTGCATAATAGGAAATACCCAAATATACATACACCATAACATCCAAATGTCCCCCTATTTAAAATTGTAGAACTTGTTGCATAATCTAAACACAGGAATGGCCAAATGTGTCATGAAAAGTACAATAAAACATTATGATTATAGAAAACCTGGAATACCTGCCATATTTCTTTCTACATTTTAAGGCACAGCACCAAAAAAAAACAAAAAAAAAAAAACACTGGCCATTAAAAAAAAACACTGGCCATTCAAAAAAAAACAAAAAAAAAACACTGGCCATTCGTTTAAACCACAACAGTGAAAGTCTTTAAAATGTGTGTGTGTGTGTGTGTGTACTACAGTTGGCATTCATAGTGCTGAAAGGTAATTTTGATTTTGGATAAACTGGATTCACTGCAGCTTAGTCAAGCTCGCTGTGAAAGTGTAATTGGGGGAAGCTAATTGAATTTAGAGAGCACTTTAGGACAAATCCCAGGGGATATTACCATGGCAACCTCGCACGGAACCTCCGTTGTTCCACCTATAATGCAGCTTCTCGGGTGTTAATAAGATCTCTATCCCAAGAGACATGGCTTGTATCACTTTCTCTGTTTCTCTCTGTTTATACTTGTCTCTTTTAGTCCTCTACACAAGCAGGAGGAGAATTCAGCTTCAAGAGTAAAACAGAAAACGTCACACCGAGGTCATTTCCAAAATTTTAACCTATGCAGAAAAAATATCTTTTGAACTGAAGATGTAATATCAGTGTTCTGAGGCTGAATTTGGAGGCTGAATGTGAACTTGCCTTCCAGTACTTCTCTACATATCCTTACAGGAATGTTTTTTATTTTTATTTTGTATTAATCTGTTTGCTACAATTTCTGTAACCTTTATTCATGATATTCAGTATTAAATTATTGCATTTTCTATTAGCAATATTAGACGGCGAAAAGAAAAAATAATAGCCAAAAGTAAGTAATTTAAGAGGTGCTGCATTTTTATGAATGGTTATTAGAATCACATGCACATGTATTGAGTTCATATTAATGTATTAAATTAATGAAGTTAGATGTAAAATTACAATTTGTGTCACTTATTAAATGTGGATACCAATTTCTTCTGTAGGTGATACTAGCCTTGGAATCAGTGTAATCACAGTACCAAATACTTTAGCTTGCAGTGGCCCGCTTTCACCAGGCAGCGGTGAATAAGACTCCACCACAACAAGAGGCAAAGGGAGGCTTTGCTGACCCTGCAGAAGGGAGCACTCAGTGGCTGAATATTTCATAGTGACATCCACATAATTAAGGTCAGTCATTTCTCCACTTTTCCTGACCATAAGCCACTATTTTTACCCCTTCTCCTATCGTTTGCACCATTTTTGATCGAGTCTAAGAATGTTTAGACCAATGTTTACTCTGAAATAATCTTAATATATGTAGATGTTTATGCAGTGCCTAATAATAATGTAGTTTTTCACTAATCACGCATAGACGTTGATTACTCAAAAACACAAGCATGTACAGTATATATGGAATGCCGAAGCTGCCAATTTTAAAAATAAATAAATACATAAATAAATGTAAATAAGAATAAATAAATACATAAATATATAAATAAATATACATAGAAAACTACAAAAAACAAAAATAAATAATTATTTATACATTTATTTCCATATTTATTTTCTTTTTCTTTATTTTCTTTTATTTATTTATACATTTATTCATTTCTACATTTATTTATTTTTACATTTATTTATTTATACATTTATTTATTTCTTCATTTATTTCTTCTTACATGTCTTCCTGCGTAGGGTAATGAGGAGGGCGTGGTTTACCTCAGACATAGCAATCGAGCTCAGAGTAAGCGAAGGCAAAGGTTTGAGGCCACAGTAACGCCTATTGTGTGGAGAAATACAATTAATACAGCTCACTGACGTTGATACGGTCTGTGACTGCGAGGTATATGGTCAAAATCCTAAATCTTACTGTGTGACATGGATAGGCTAGCTACTCTTTATTCTGGACATGGCCGTAGAACATCGTTTGGTCTGGATTTGTAAAATGTCCTGGGCTAACAAACATGAAACAGGGACTCTGCAGTGCTTAATTTGTAAATTGCGAGGTCCCGGAACAAAGCGGGGTAACAGATCCGGCATGTGATTACAGGAGGGAGAGGTGACGGAGCACTCGCGCAATCACATTGGTCAGCAGTTTAAGTGACTGACTGCATGCATCAGTTGCTTTTAGGTTCTGTATGTTCATGAATAACATGGAAATGCCATGCAATTTTAAAACAACAATTTCCAGGCCTAAAAACGTTTTGAAAAAGTTGTGGAATTTTATTTTACAAATCCCTGTATAATAGAGTCCTAAATTTCGGTGGGGGACTGTGTAGCTATGTGGTTTTAATAATTCTCGCAGCTTTCAAGTTTATAATAAGGAAAATTCCTGCATTTATTCAACATAGCTTGTAGGTTTGCAAATCCACGCAAAATTTAAGATTAAATAATTCATTCGAAACCAGTCTTCGAATCCATGAACTCTCTCGCGCGCTTCTCATCAGTGCATCTCGTCTGCACAGTGACCTGCAGCACGCGCCGACACAAGACTTCACTCGCATCTCGGGACAGCTGACAGAACAGTCACTTGACTAATCGGGTCATTGTTGCATTGTCACAAAAATGTATTATTTGCACACATTTTTAAGCATTTTAAGCCATGGTACTCGCGCGCTCCGAAGGCTATATTATGTGCCCCTTCACAGTCACATCCAAAGTTCATGCGTATAAAGCCGCCTCGCGAGTAGCCTATTATATGAGTTATTTTTTGTAGTTTGTTGAGCTTAAGCAATCAAATACACACAATACGATGTCTGTTGTGGGTGTTGTCAAACAAAACAATTTCATGGCACACTCTACTTAAACACATGGGGAAAAAAATAAATAAAAGGGGAAAAAAATCAATAATTAAACAACACTGTGGCGTCAGTGTTGGTATTGTATCGGACACTTGCACTTAACATGAGGCTATATGAAAAACAAGCTCAAATGGAGTAAACAGGTTTTTGCTGGCGAATGAGGAGATCTGTGTTTTGTCTGTAAACAGAACGCGTGCATCTGAGGCAAGTGCATCGCATTATACACTTTCATCAACTCTTACAGGTTATATAACGTTTATTGTTGCTGCCATAGTTTGACCAAACTCCCCGCCACAATCATTCCCTTTAAATAGACTCCATAATGGTTTGCCAGCTGATGATGATGATGATAACAATAGCCTAATAATAATAATAAGAAGAAGAAGAAGAAGAAGAAAGAATAATAGTAATAATAATACAAATTAAAAAGTTATGTAGGCTACTAGCTATTTTTAGTTATGTTTTTGGCAGTTTTTGGCCAACAGAAATTTTTTACAAAATTTTACAATAAATAGCTTCGATATTTGATCACTATGGTTGGTTACAAAGACTTTACTATTCTGAAAATAATAACGAGATACAAACCGGTAAATATTCAATCGACTTTTCTTAAATTCAAAACAAAATATTAATGCATTCGTAATTTCCATTTCTGAATAGTTGCTATATGGTCACGCAGGTTTGCGCATTAAACTCATGTCACCGAAAAATAGTCTATCAACAATTATCTTGTTTCCCTGAACATGACCCCTCTCTGCCAACTTTTTAAACATTTGGTCATTTATTTATTATTATTATTATTATTATTATTATTATTATTATTATTATTATTATTATTTAAATAATGCATAGGCCTAAATAGAAATGATAAGAAACAAATCCAAAGCTGATCCGCTTCAACACGTCGAGTTGTTTTTGATTCGGTGTATTTTAAGGAATCAAACGAGTGGATTGAACGCACGCATTAAGACAGTGTCTTTCTGCCACCTGGTGTCTGTTTTAGTTTCATATTAAACGTAGGTCTATCACTTCATTGATTCCATCATGTCATATTTATGTCTTCAAAATGTAAAACACTTCATAATATTTATATGCACTCGTAGGCTAATAGCTGTGTAAATGCATTAAGATCTCTTCTGTATTGATGGCTCTGATGAAGCTCTGGTTGGATTTTAGTGGTAGGCTAACTGCCCTACATTCTTATCCTCTAACTGAATTTATCGATGTGGACGTTCATACATTTAATAAGGTTGCCCCTGGACATGAGTTTATGGAGGTAGGCTAGAGACTCCCACTGCTTAATAGAATAAAAAAAATGTTCAAAAGCATTGGTCAATATGCTTGCGTCGACTTCACTGTAGCCTAAATCTGCCCTGCTTCCTTTCTGTGAGTTCTGACCGAAAAATGGAAAATATCAAGCGCTTCAGTCTCAGAGTCCCAGGGCTTAATTTGTGCTGCAACACGCCAGATCCGGATCCAGCACCTCCGAAATCCGATCCGGCACCTCATTTTGGCGGATCCCCCTCCTCCAGGGGCGGCGTTTCCATATGGCAGAACAGAGAATAGCCAGATGTGCAGTGAAAAACTATCCAAAATTCATATCTCTATTATAATTCGTTATTATTATTTATTTTCTTTATTCAAACACTATGTCTGTAAAGGCTAATGTTTTTGTGTGTTTGAAGACTGGTTTTTCGCAAGCCAATATAGCCTACTTTTGTACGTTTTAAATGTCCTGTGTATAAGCGCTTAATCGTTTATATCATGAGATTTTGGCCAAGTGAATTAAACAACAAGAAAAACAAATCGCCCATATAGCAACAATAAATGTTATATAACCTGTAAGAGTTGATGAAAGCGTATAATGCGATGCACTTGCCTCAGATGCGCGCGTTCTGTTGACAGACAAAACACAGATCTCCTCATTCACCAGCAAAAACCTGTTTACTTCATTTGAGCTTGTTTTTCATATAGCCTCATGTTAAGTGCAAGTGTCCGATACAATACCAACACTGACGACGCAGTGTTGTTTAATTATTTGATTTTTTTCCCCTTTTCTTTATTTTTTTCCCCATGTGTTTAAGTAGAGTGTGCCATGAAATTGTTTTGTTTGACAACACCCACAACAGACATCGTATTGTGTGTATTTGATTGCTTAAGCTCAACAAACTACGAAAAATAACTCATATAATAGGCTACTCGCGAGGCGGCTTTATACGCGTGAACTTTGGATGTGACTGTGAAGGGGCACATAATACAGCCTTGGGAGCGCGCGAGTACCATATGGCTTAAAATGCTTAAACATTTGTGCAAATTATAAATTTTTGTGACAATGCAAACCTACAGGCTATGTTGAATAAATGCAGGAATTTTCCTCATTATAAACTTGAAAGCTGCGAGAATTATTAAAACCATGCGACATAGCTGCACAGTCCCCCACCGAAATTTAGGACTCTATTATACAGAGATTTGTAAAATAAAATTCCACAACTTTTTCAAATCATTTTTAGGCCCGGAAATTGTTGTTTTAAAATTGCATGGCATTTCCATGTGATTCATGAACATACAGACCCTAAAAGCAACTGATGCATGCAGTCAGTCACTTAAACTGCTGACCAATGTGATTGCGCGAGTGCTCCGTCACCTCTCCCTCCTGTAATCACATGCCGGATCCGTTACCCCGCTTTGTTCCGGGACCTCGCAATTTACAAATTAAGCACTGCAGAGTCCCTGTTTCATGTTTGTTAGCCCAGGACATTTTACAAATCCAGACCAAACGATGTTCTACGGCCATGTCCAGAATAAAGAGTAGCTAGTCTATCCATGTCACACATTAAGATTTAGGATTTTGACCATATACCTCGCAGTCACAGACCGTATCAACGTCAGTGAGCTATACTAATTGTATTTCGCCACACAATAGGCGTTACTGTGGCCTCAAACCTTTGCCTTCGCTTACTCTGAGCTCGATTGCTATGTCTGAGGTAAACCACGCCCTCCTCATTACCCTACGCAGGAAGAAATGTAGGAAGACATAAATGAAGAAATACATAAATGTATAAATAAATAAATGTAAAAATAAATAAATGTATAAATAAATAAATAAATGTATAAATGAATAAATAAATAAAAGAATAAATAAATAAATATGGAGAAAAAAAATATATACATAAATATGGAAATAAATGTATAAATAATTATTTATTTTCGTTTTTTTGCTTTTCTATGTATATTTATTTATATATTTTTGTATTTATTTATTCTTATTTACATTTATTTGTATATTTATTTATGTATTTATTTATTTTTAAAATTGGCAGCTTCGGCATTCCATAAGTATATGCATGTTGCTTAAATATTATTGTGTTTGTGATGAATACAGTGTAATCAGACTTGAGCTATTAATACGTTTTTAAGATACAGAAAAAAGCACAAATGTCAGGGCATGTCAAAACTTCTCCAGGGCCCCAAAACCCCCTCAGACCTCAGAGGGTTAAGGCAGATGATGTCCATGATTTCCTTCTGGGAAGCGGCAAACTGTCCTTTGGTCTCCCCAGCTGTCAGCAGAACGACAGCGTGATGCTCTCCCATGACGCCAGAGGTACTGTAAACCTTGTGCTGTCTTCTCCTATGATCTTGTTCATTTCTCTTCCTCGATATTGAATTATAATGAGATGCCTCTGTTGCAAGCTATAGTTTGTGTAACGAGTGGTTTCTTGTTCTCATTCATGGAAAAATCAACTAAGCTTCATGCTGCACTTTGAAGCATGCTCTATAGAAAATTAAATTAAATTAAATTAAATTAAAAATAAATAAATAACCATATCAACTCGCAGATGGTTACTACAACACATCTTACACCTAACAGGCACGTTTCAAAACACTAATTTAGTGGCTATATACTCTTTTTACAGTTTCAACTATAAAACTGAAAATGAAGAACTCAAACTCTTTTTCCAGCAGTTGCTTGTCTCTCTTTATTTTCCTCCAATCTGAATTGTCATCTAATCAACAAGGCTTGCGTAAGTTTATTAATCAGCATTCACAAATAAAAGACCAAACTTACTGGCAAAACATGTTTTAAACAAGAGCATCTCAATCAAATGCCAGAGTTCATCGTAACTCTTAAGATGAAAGATGAAAAGATGAAAGAAAAAGTAAAAACCCACATAATGATATCAACTTAAAGGGTTAGTTCATCCAAAAATGAAAATTAAGTCATAAATTACTCACCCTGAAGTCATCCTAGGTGTATATGACTTCCTTCTTTCAATTGAATCCAGTCAGAGTTATAAAAAAAAATTATCTCTGATATTTCAAGCCGTTTGATGCCACTCAGCAGGTGTTGCACTGCATCGATCCATGAGAAGTTTAATAAAACGCACATCCATTTAAAAAAAAAAGTGTCTCACATGGCTCCGGGGGGTGAACAAAGGCCTACTGTAGCGAATTGATGCGTTTTTTAAAGAAAAATATCCATATTCAAAACGTAATTATCAGTTTAATCTAGATTGCGCTCACAGTTGTAACCAAAGCAGTTACGGGGGAATGATGTATGAGGTCATATTTGCGTATGTGCCAATCAGAAGAAACGCAAAACAACGGTCACTAATTAAAAGTACAAATTGAGGATTTGTAAAGAAGAATGTCATAGAATTTCGAAATTAGTCAAGAGGGGACTGGTTTTCCTTTTTTGCTGAAGTAAGGAAAATTTGCTGCAACAAATGTTAGTTTTCACGAGACTCACCGGCACATGCTCAATGCTGACCTTTTACGTAATTCCCCTGGAGCTGCTTCCATTTAACAACAATGAGCACAAGCTAGATTAAAGTGATTACTATGTTTTGAATATGGATATTTTTCTTACAATAACGCATTCGATTCAATTGCTCACCCTTCGGAGCCGTGTGACACACTTTTTTTTTTTTAATGGATATGCTTTTTATTAAACTTCTCATGGACAGATGCAGTGCAACACCCGCTGAATGGCATCAAACAATTATATTTATTCTATTGGTAAATTTGTAAAGCCTATTTTGTGTGATTCTGCAACAATGAAATGTAGTTTATTTATTTACTTGTTTAGTTAATGACAAATATATGCTTGTCTTTACTAGCAGTGGCTCAAAACACATATTTCATAAGAAGCACACATAGTTCTTGTCTGGGCTTGATTATGTAGCACTTTTTTGATTCTTCAAGCTGCTATCAACCACTGAAAACAATTTAGTAAACAGGTGAAAGACACTATAAACTGCTTTTTTTTTCTTCCAGACATCTGCTGCAAAAGTATTTATATTTACCTGTTCTAGTTTGTGTTAAATGTGCTGTAATACAAATGGTGTAGCTCTCCACTGCCTGCCTTAAAACTATATCATACAACACTTCTTTAACTGTCATTGGCTTTAGAATAAGCCACCTCAAAAGCTCAGATTCATTGTCATTTGAGGCAGCATTCTCGTTATTTTCACTGTGACCTTCTTGGTTTTCATGTTATTAGCTAAGGGAAGGGGATAAGAAAATATTTTCTGTTGAAAAAACCAGAGCTAATTATCATGGAAAATAAGCAACCAGATGTTCAGTGTCAACATGCCGATTTAGCACATGGCACCAGTAGAGAAAAGCATCTGTGCTTACTGATAAGTCTTGAATGTCCTGTGCTTTTTATCATCATTACATTATTCATTATGCAAGTGCATTTCATATTAAAAGTGTTTCTTCAGATATCCAGAGTTGTTTGTTTCTTACCCTACTATTGCATCACAAAATGGGGAATTTATTTAAAAGAATGTTGTATTTACATTATAGGATGGATGTATTTTGTTCTCTGAGGTGATTATTTCTGTTGTGTTCATTGGAACAACAAGTTATGACCTTAATTTCTGTCAAATGCCATTCTGACACATCAGACACATCATCTGAAAAAAAGTTCGGAGCCATTGTATTACATTATTGCATTTTTATTACTCTCTCTCTCTCTCTCTCTCTCCCTCTCTCTCTCTCTGTTAAATAAATGTGATCGCTCTCCTCACAAATTAACTGATTCTTGTTTTTCACTGACATTTCTCTTACTTGTTGAAGAGTAGGGGAGAGCGGGGCACAAAGTAACACATTTTGACTTTCTCAGTTGGTGTACATCCACGCGGGGTTCAGAATATATATGTGGGGTATATAGGGGGTATGGTGACCCCATATAGGGGAGGTGTTGGCACAGTGGAAAAGACACATGCCTTTGGTGTGAGAGACCTGGGTTCGAATCCACTGTGAGACCCCAATGTGTCCCTGAGCAAGACACTTAACCCCTAGTTGCTCCAGAGGCTTTCGACCTCTGACATATATAGCAATTGTTTGGATAAAAGCGTCAGCTAAATGTAAATATGTATAGTGTATACATTTTTCTGTATCTAACCTCAAAAAATGGTGAAAAGTGAAATGTGACAGCATGCCCCAACTTCTGAGGTGCATGTTGTAACATGACCATATGACAGCTTGACATGTTATCTGATCGCATGTAAAAAATATACATGACAAACTAAAATATTTTGTTAATAAAATAAAATACAATTTTAAAATAAAAAAAAAGTGTTTTTTAAGAATTAAAAATAATCCGATTTTAGGGTTTGACAATAAACAAATTGCAATCAGTGCTTGGGTGGACCCACATCAATGACAAAAAAATGCTCTACATGTCTTATAATGTCTAAACATTAAACTGACTAAACATTGAATGTCAGTCTTTATTCACCTGTTTCTCACTGTTTCTCATTAAAATTAATTAAAGTAAATAGTGTAAAATACATCGCTAATATCATAAAATAGCACATTGTAATGCAGTGTTACAAACATGCCCCATCTGCGCTACTGGAATTTAAAACTGGTTAGTGTCTTCTGCTAGATATCAAAGCATTAAAAAAACAATCTGAACTAATAAATAACTGATTGGAGATTAAAATGATAGCAGATTTGTCTCATTTTAAAACACTGAAAAATGTACTTAAGCCAGAATTTCATTATGTAAAATGAATGTTTTAATCTTTTAAAATAAAAGATTTCTTAACTTTGGCGCACATTTATTTTATATATGAATATATATATATATATATATATATATATATATATATATATATGTAATGTTTATATGGTAACTAATAAACACTGTATGCTAGCATGTGTGGAAATATACAAACCACGTGTGTTACAACTAACCCCGCATTACTTTGTAAAATACTTAAGTTCTTTAAAAATCTGAAGTTCTTTAAAAAAGAACTTAAGTATTAAAAAACTTTTAAGCCTCTTCACACCAAGCTCGATAAAGATAACGATAAAGATATAGTTCTAAAAATCGTTCTCCGTATTAAAGAAAGGGATAGAGAAACGATATTGTTGGAATCACTTTCAGGAAGATGAAAAATATATTTTTTTATTGTTTGTTTTTCAGCTGATGAACGATAAAAACACTGACAGCCAATCAGAATCAATCCTGATCTGACTAGCTCAACAGTTAAAAGTGGCAGACGCGCGTGTGCTTAGAATAAATCAGCGGTTCCCAAACGTTTTTTTCTGCACACCCCCTTCTATGTCCCAACCGGGTTGGCACACCCCCAATACCCACTTTTAAAAAAAACGCAACAAAGCTTTCTTTTATCGCCATATAATGAGTCTTTTTTAATCGTGCGCATATAACCAGAACACGCATGACAATAAAAATATCAACAAAATTTCAATATAATGCAACAAAGCTACGCACAAGCTTCCACTTTTAAGAGGACTAGTGACAGACACATGCTCAGTAACAGAAAGCTCGGTTATTTTCAGCCGCGTAAAAGAAACATTGCAGCAATAGGCTAGGCCTATTAAATGACCATGGAGCTAGCAGCAGCATCATCTCAACCCGCGGCCCGTCACGAATTCAAATGTGGCCCACCATGCTGAACACAATTAATGTTTTTTTTTTTTTTCAGTTTTACAATTATTTTTTTTTTACATTAATTAAAAAATGTACTTAAGAAATATAAGCTGTAGCCTAATGTTTTCTATCAGGGGTGTGATTCTTCCGGAAAAATTCCTGCCTTTCCGACCTGAAAATGATGCTCTCGTAAGTCATGCAAAAAAAAAAAAAAAAAGTTCGGGGTTGGGTGGGTGGGTTCGGGTATTGGTAAACATAATGACCGCTCACCGCTGTCAGCGTTTTTTGTGCATTTGATTCATGTCGTCGTGTCACTCCGCAAGTAGTCCAATAATTTGTCACGATTGAAGTTCAAAGTGTACGCACACCGTTCTGAATGCGCACACACCCAACCATCTACTCACGTGAACAGCTTCAGTGACGAAGACAGTGAACACGGGTGATTCATGTAAGCAAATCCAATATAATGTCTTTCATTTTTATATGCAGGTCTAGTAAAATTTAACCAATCTATTGATCACTTTTGTCATGCTTCCATAACATTAATGTTAAATGATTCTGGGCTAATTTAGCAAAGTAACGCCATGTTGGTTATTGCTTACTTCTAGCTAGAAAGTTTAGCAGCTTTTCCCAAAAACTTTACTTGACATGAACGCATTCTACGCAGACCTGCCAACCTGTATGCATTTTGCATACCGGCTACATATTTTGACCTCAAAGTACGCTGGTACGATTTGTAACTCTAAACTACGCAAAAATCTAGTGACGCCTCTGTCCACACGCAGTATTCAAAACAAGCAACAGATAAAGGTGAAAAGTTCAACCAATCATAGCGTTTTTTTGTTTGTTTTGCATTTAAATAATTTCTGCGTTTTATTTCTCACCTAGTAGCCTGTAGTTTATAGTTTCAGTTCAAAGCGGCTCGCGCTCACTCCGTTAGGTGTGAGGCTGACAGAGACGCGCTGTTTAATGTGTTTGAGATGTGCTGTTTTCCTTAATGCTTGACTTACATTGCACAGGTATATTCTGTAAATGTTAAAATCCAATAGAAAATTTCCATTTTGCTGTCAGAAGTGGATGAGTTTCAGCTTTAGTGATTCTCAGCTAAACTCCACAGACTTCATTTAGAAAGAGCGCCACCACGCGCATGCGCTCCAAACAGACAGCGCTCAATGAAATAGGAGCGCAATAACTCTGACTAAAGTATACATTTTGATGAAATACTTGTAGCTTGACAATAAATGTGACATGTAGAATTTTAAACCTACAAGTAAGTCTATTTGTATGATAGCACAAGTGTAATGGGTTAATCAAAATAGCCTTTTTACTTAATTAATCTGAATTTTTATTATTTTCATTTTTAGTTTAGTAACTTTAACTTATGCTTTAATATTTTTTATAATATTTTAGATTGCAATTTTAAAATGTAATGTGACTTTAACCCTTTTTGCACATAATATATGCCTACATGCTTACATTCACTTTATTTGTTTAATCCAAATACAAAATACCAAGATATATAGGCTACAGTATACCGCAAATCAGCTAAAAAATACAGAGATATGAATTTTTGCTCATATTGCCCAGCCCTATACAGAAGTGTACTGGAGGTTTTTTTTATTTTATTTTCTTTTAATAGTAAAAAAAACTAAATAGCAAAAATTTACTAAACAGTTACAGTAAACAGTAAAAAACTGTAAAAATTGAAACTGTAAACTCGAACACCCCCCCAAATCATTGACAGATTTTTTGGAATTCATCCCTATTTTTGCCCAGTCTTTGAAGCTTATTTCCCACATTACTCCTTTTAGGATTTTTTTTTGTTCAATCATTTAATTTAGATTTGTATTAATTTGTTCTTCCCTTTTTAATTATTTAATTTATAAATTAATTTAAACAAAAATGGTAAGTGCACCGTATAGTTTCCTGCTTTTTTGTCTTTTGCCAATCACACCTATGTTTTATGTTAAATTATTTTGTGTTTCATATATTATTTTCAGACATGAGCAGACCTACTCACATAACATTACGCATTTAACGAACACATACAAGCGCCCACTTTTGCAGAATTCAATTCAAATAGTCATCAACAGCCATTAGTAAAATTGAGCATCAGAATGGACAAATTTGTTTTTAAGGGAGAAAAAAAAGAAATGTGGAAAATGCCAGCGAATGAACACATAATAGTATAATAGTCGCAGTAGGGAGACCAGGGACAGTTGTAACAGGGGGCGGTTGTAACACCTTGAATTCCTCCAATCAGAAACAACCTAGAGTGATGACACTCACTGTTTACATGCTCAGTTAGTTTCCCTCCTTTTTTGCCATAAAGGGAGCCACATTTGAATCGTCCTGACGGAGTTATCTACAAAAGATTGTTTCTGATGTAAAAAAATTACTTTTCTTTCTGATGTACTTTTTTGGATGCTGTTATAGGATCAAATGTCTATGAATTCAAACAAGTATTATTAGAATCACTGTTTTGTAAGCTAAAAATAGAAATGGCTAACAAGTGTCAAACTAGCAGTCAAGCTAGCTCACATGAGATGAAAACATGTTTGGTGGTACTGGGACGGTTGTAACGCCCCGTTACAACTGTCCCAGTATCACCAACCAAGTTTCATTTATATGTTAAAAACTAATCAAGCTTAAAAAAACTGCATAGTTTCCCTTCAATGTGCAAATTAAAAGTAAAATGTACAATGTGCATTGCAAATTAAATGTAAAATGTCATCAAATCACATTTTAAGGTAATTATCTTTTTTTATATAAAGATAATCAGTGTGATAGACAGCATGCCAAATATCAGAAAGAGGAAGACAGACAGGGGAGTCCCATTTCCTGTGCTGGAAAGGGCTTCCGATGAAATCAGACAGGGAACGTCAGTCAGGGGAGTGGCCAAATCATATGGCATTTGCCATGTGACCCTGCACCGATTCCACAAGAAGAGGAGCCAGGGATCAAAGACACTTTCCAGAGTACTGGACTCCATTTTTACACTTGCCACAACTGTGACTCAGACTTGGCCTACCAAGCCCTCCGGAGCAGATACGCAGAGCTTCTATTTTTGCCGGATGCCGGAGCGCTCCGCAGCACTACAGGGCAGAGTACGCAGGACAGGAAGTCGAGTGACAAAACAGAACAGCCAGAAACAAAATAAAAGATCCGTTTCATTTTCAAAATAAAATACACGCGCTCATATTTCCCTACACTACACATTGAAAACGTCATAATGGGCGGAGACAGGCTTGTTGAAGTTTTAACCCCGTTGACACGATGGATGAAGAAATGAAAAGAGAAAAGAAAAGAGTTCTATCCTATACTCCTTCGGATGGAAAACTGTTCCTGGTTTGGTAGTTCTGTATAGAAACTACATATCGCGCGATCACACCAGAATTCGCGAGATTACATGGGGCATCGTGACGTCAGCTGTCAGTCATGACCGCAGCCGTTCCGCAACAAATACGGACCTGGTGGGTATTGACGGACGACGGAACACGGAGCTGTCACGCAGCGGAGCCGTTCCGCAGCCGTTACGCATCTGGTGGAAATTGGGGGTTACAGACTGCATCTTTTTTATGGCCGCGCGGACAGGTGAGCGTGGTCAGTAGGCTTCAAAAGCACAATTGCACATGTGGAGGCAGTGTGTAGAAGCCCATTGCTACTCGAACCTGTGCAATCCGTCAATAAAAGAATGTAAAGATAGCCAGATGCGGACCATCAGCCTGCGCATTCGGAAGTATAAATGAAAGTCCGCGTCTGCGCTGGCCGTGTCCGCGTCTGGATTGCTCATGCTCATGCAATCTTTTCGAGCCGAATTTCACAAAATTGTTCAGCTCCCGACAGCATCAGGTGTTTTATTTACACGGGGAGTAGAATTATTTATTTATTTAAATGAATGTAATCGATTAGATATCATAATATTTATGCTATAATATTATAAATCAGGTTGGTTTGTATTGGTGACGTAATATGTTAATGATATGCGTGCGGCCGGCGAGACTTGCACTTGGACCAGCGGCCCGGTGGAAAAAAAGGTTGAGAACCACTATAACAACGATTATGGAAATTAGAACGACAGTACATTGAATTCAGTTGCAATGAAGTTACAAACGATCCACATTATTAAAGAGAATAAGCTCCGAAATAGATAAAATAAATAAAAAACAAGGATCAATCTGAAACTTTTCAAGTGCGACAATTAAATTAGCCTACACAGAATCCACAACATAATTAAGTTGCAAAGAGCATAGGCTCAAACATAAAATAAAATAAAAGAGGATGCATCTGGAACTTTTCAAGTGCAGCGCAATAGTCGCTCAGCCTGCAGCGAGAGAGAGATTTCCTCAAGATTTTTTCTTTGCTCATTTTCTTTCTCTATTCTCTTCGTCTCTGTTGCCTCCAAATCCTCACTCTCTCTTGGCCCCTCTCCTCCTGACTAACAACTTTATCATAAGATGATAAACTTGACAGTTTCCCTGATTTCAGTCAGTTAAGCATATTTATAATATATATTATGGAATGAATGAAACGAGTTGGCACGCATATAGCCTAGCCTGCAGTACATAAAAGAAGAACAGTGCGTAGAAGACAGCATCTGTCTTCTACGTTTCCATCAAAAGCTAATAAATTATAGTTTTTTATTTAAAATAAAAGCGATTACAAAGGAAATGTTTACTGTTCATTTTTTTTTATTGTATGGAAAAATCCCACTTAAAAAAACAGACTGCCATTACATTTTTCCTCTCGCGCACCCCCTGGTGGAAGCTCGCGTACCCCTGGGGGTGCGCGCACCACACTTTGGGAATCCCTGGAATAAATGGATGATATCGTTCGCTGGTGTGGGCGCTAATGTACTTATCTTTATAGTTATCGTTCTTGGTGTGAACGGGGCTTTACTCAAGTCGTTTTGGAATTAGTGACTTTATACCTCTGAATTAAACTGCCAGTGGAAAATTAATAATAAATAAATAAATACTATAGGGAATTTTACTGTAATCATACAGTACAGGAAATATCAGAAATTATTCAATTAACATTAACAACCCTGCATTAATAAATTAATTACATTACAACTCATTAGTAAGGTTTCTAAAAAAGTGATGTGAAAGTGAAAGTGACATACAGCCAAGTATTGTGCTCTGCATTTAACCCATCCAAAGTGCACACACACAGCAGTGAACACACCACATTTATACTGCGGCAGCCGGAGATCATCTGGGGGTTCGGAGCCTTGCTCAAGGGCACCTCAGTCGTGGTATTGAGGGTGGAGAGACTGCTGTACATTCACTCCCACCACCTACCGTTCCTGCTGCCCCAAGACTCAAACTCACAAACTTTGGATTACAAGTCACCATAAGGCCACGACCTTCCCCAAAAAGGGGTCGTTTGATGCAATATCAGTTTTTCCTTTCTTTTTTGGAGTATTACAAGCTCCTGGTGCAAAAGAAGATCTGTAAAGCTGCAAAGACTAAAGTCTCAAAACCAAAGAGATATTATCTATGCGGGGCATAGAGGAGAAACAATAATGTAGACAGTATGTGCAAAAAAATGTGTTTTTTTTATCTTAATCTTAATCCACATAAACATTTCATTACACCAAATACATTAAATAATGCTCTTTTTAACAACATCATACCTCCCCTTTAAAAATGGTCTTGTGATTCAGCCCGCTCGTACTGGCCCACATATTGACATAGTACCATGTCTTTTAACAGATCAGATTTCAGATCAGTCTGAGTTGAAGATCAAAATTAAATATTGTTCCAGTGGATTCTGGGAAAAATAGGTAAATCCAATCCATCTGCAGGTTTATCTGGCCGTGTAGCTGATTGCTATCCAACGGAGTGTGTCCCTGCTCTCCGCTCTCAATAGGACATTAAGTGATGTGTACACTGACAGAGCAATTCCCCTTCTCATCTACTGAAACCACTTCAGACACATTTAGCTTAGGAGGGCCATCCTGAACGAAAGAAGTGGGCCAAATCATTTGATCCACTCAGTTATAAATATAACAACAAATGTTCTACATGACTAGTGTTTTAGTTTCACTAATATAATGTTAACAAGCATATGTTGTTTGCATCTTGTGGATAATGGTTATGAATTGGGACTATTCACTTTTACCTTCTTCACTGTAACCCAGATTATTTGCTCTTTTAGGTTTTATTTATATATATATAAATATATATATATATATATATATATATATATATATATATATATATATATATATATATATATATATATATATATATACATACATACACTAATTCATTAATTACCCTGGAGTCTTGCAATAAACAAACAAACAAACATATAAATAAATGAATAAATAAAGGTTCTTCTACTTCATAACTGCAAGCCTTTTATTTGTTAAACAGGGTGTGATGAAGCATATTTTTCTTTAATATGTGAGCACTCAGAGACAAACTCTTACTGTCATCTCATGTACAGTGTGTCAAAGCAGCCCTTTAGAGGACAAACCAAACAAAGCATGCACAGTGTCCACGGCAGCAACACTTTCACATAATAAGTTAAATCAGATAACCTTGAAGATATTGCAAACCTCCAGCAGATATAAACTCTACCTGCACCAGGAGAAATGGGAGAAACTTAAAAGATTTTACTGAGTAAAATCAATATAAATGTAAAATAAAGTGAATATATGATATAAAAGAACAGAAAATGATAAGCTAAATGAATGGCCAACTATTCTGCTTTGATGCAGACCCACATTGACCCTCACATAAGGTAGACTCATTTAATTATCTGTCTGAATGAGGATGTACATAAAAGGCTTTCTTCTCAGAGTATTTGTGTGTACATTCATATGTTTGTTTACATGTGCATTTTTGGACTCTATAAAAATTGAGCATCTTATTAGGTTTTGTAGGCATACACATCACATCACTTCATATGTGCTCAAAGTATTTTAAATCCAATTGAGAAAGTAATCATATTCAAGCATTTAAATGTTTATTTTTTTTTTCCTCCTGTTCAGATTACTGCAGGTCTTTTAATCCACTCAACGTTTGGATCAGTTGAGATATTTACACAAATGCTTTTCAGTCCGACGGAGCCATCAGTTTGATTATTAACACATTATTTCAGTGCATAAAAAATAAGCTAATAAAAAAGTTTTTGATTTTATGCACCAAGAAGCCAGACATTAAAATGATCCAGTAGAGAGAGAGAGTGGTTGTTTCAATAAAAATAAATAAATAATAATAATCTATTGTAATGACACGCACTAAAGAATCATTCCCAATCCGACCAAGAACATGTGTCTCTTTAGTTCATGTGTTTCTCAGTGTCTTAAATGTAATGCTATACACCACAACATTATGGAATACATGTGAGTGATACAGTAAAGCAAGGGAAGCCCGGCGTGAGCAGGGAACTAAACGTGTGAGGCATGCTTTTGATCACAAGGAGGACGCAGAGGGCTCAAAGCTCAAACCTGGAGGGCCACGGATCGGACACGCATGATTAATGCATCCCAGGGCCAGATGAGGTCTATTTTCAAGCGAATTCACAGGCTGTTGAGCACCTTTTAGTGGTCTGCTGGCTTTGTTCCTAAACAAGAAAGGCAGGATAAACTGGAACGCAATCATGCATAAGACATGTCTGTTTCATCCCGGCATGCTTAAGCACTAATACACACATATAATCAGTGTCCTTCACAAGGGCTAAAGGTTAATCTCTGCATCATTCATCACTCTCCATCGGTCACCATTATGCATTATACTACAAAGGTAAGCGTCGCTTTAAGATTAAGCTACATGTGATCTTTGAAAAGCAGGACACAACAGCCTTCAAAATGTCCTGCACAGAGATCAAAACTTATCACAGAAGCACAGTTTCACAGTAACACAGCAGGGATGGGCTGATTTTTAGTCTGGGATGCTGAAAAACAAACTAAATCATGATTCTTTTGACTCCATCAATTGCATTTTGCTGCTTATTTTCCATGTTTTCGTGTACTATGTTTGTTAAGCTATTATTTGACATAAAATGAACCTAGCATGGGTAACACTTTAGTTCAGGGACCAATTCTCACTATTAACTAATTGCTTATTAGCATGCATATTATTAACATATTTGCTGTTTGTAAGTACTTATAAAGCACATATTAATGCCTTATTCTACATGAACACATTCCTAATCCTACCCAATACTTAAACTTAAAGGAGTCATACCCTCGTATTACCTTGGATACCTACTGCTGTATTATAGTCTTTCAGGCCCTTCTAAAAAAGAAAAGTGGAAAAAAAAATAAACACAGAGCTCCTCAGACCCTTATTTCTGTAGGCATTATTGTCTCACGAGATCTGATGCGATATTTTGGCTGTCGTGGACGGTCATTATAATAATGCAAATGAGGGGCTCCGGGTGTGTGCTCACAGTGTGTGTGTGTGTGTGTGTGTTCACTGCTCTGTGTGTGTGTGCACTTCGGATGGGTTAAATGTAGAGCACAAATTCTGAGTATGGATCACCATACTTGGCTGAATGTCACTTTCACTTCACTTTCACTATGCAATCTTGATCATATTCTGAATTAAGAAATCATTATAATGCAGTCAAAAGTCTGTTTTTGCAGTCAGTTTACAGGGAACATAAATAATTACTTCACCACGAGTCTTTCGTTTATTTGTCTAGTGACAGACGCAATAGCATACAATAGCCGCATTAGCAGTTAGATGCTGTTTGTTACACACAGTAGAGCAATAAAAACACAGTCTTACCGCTTCAATTGCAAACAATTTTGTTGGAATGGCGCTTTTCCTGAGTTTCGATGCCAACTTCGCCTGATATTGCCCCAAATTTGTGAAGGATTTCGGCGTACAATGTTTAGCACAAACACGTAACGATAAGCCAGTGGGAAGGGTTGAAGGAACCGCGTCATTAAAAATGAATTTAATCCACTGGTCTCTGATAGCTAGGTCCGTTCTTGGTAGAGAAAACACATTTACACGTTGATTCTGGCAGTCAACCACAGAGCAAAACGTGTGCACTACTCCAGCATCTTTCGCGACTGAATATGAGGGGGAGAGGGGAAGGGCGAGCTTCCTGCTGCGGTGTCCATATATGGTATATCCTGCCCCGTCTTGACGTCAAGACGGGGAAGAAATCAAAATCTCGTATTTGAGTGCGCGTGCACGTGGGCTATTTTACAAACCCTGAGGTAAACAAACGGTTCACTTTTAAATATCGGCTTCCCGGCCAGTGTATAATCGTTAGGCAATCATAACATACATTGATTCTCGTGGAAAAGTGAAAATTGTAGGTGATCACTCCTTTAACAACTACCTCACCAACTATTAATAAGCAGCAAATTAGGAATTTATTGAGGCAAAAGTCATAGTTAATGGTTTGTTAATAGCGAGAACTGGACCTTAAAATAAAGTGTAAACAAAAATGGCTACACAATTGGGACAGTACCCTTTCAAAAGGCACTATTATGAAACATTAAGGTGCTAATTTGCATACTTTACATACAATGTACTAAAATATGTCTATTTATTTAATATATAAAATTTGTGTTTTTTTTTATGTTTATTGCAGGAAAAGACTAGTTCAGGCATGTTTCTAATTTATACATTCATGTCATGTTTAAAATAAACCTAAAATGAATCAGCTAATAATAATTCATTTGCCCTCGTTGATAGTTAACAATTTCTCAGTGTTCAACAAACCGTTTCACTAACCTTTTTTTTTATATATAAGAAACAAATTGATAATACATTAGATTATTTTCCTATTTTGTTTCATTGAAAGAGTGCCATAAATACACACACACACAGTTTTCCTTATAAGTCAATTTTTGCTGCTTTCTTCATTCCTGATGCCCAGTACCTTTGATAGATCCGACAGTTTCAGCCATCGATACAAACCAGCAGACTGACAGCTATAAGAATCAGGATTATTTGTCTGTATAGAGCTGTAAGTCATGACAGAGAACGAGAGAGACACTTCCCACACATGCTGACTGCAGTAGAGCCCTCGATAAATCTCCCATTTTCATGATGCTTCTCTTTTCAGCTTTCATCCAAGTGTGTTTAGGCCCTGTTGCTGTCTCAGGGCCTTGGGATGACACTGGGCGACAGTCTCTGGCACAACAATGCCATTGTTCTCTTTTTAAAGAGAAGCAAAACCCACGGCCGGGCTTAAGAGTCTGTGCGCTGCTGGATTCCGTTTAAACACTGCCATCTGTGCCTCCAATTAAAGCCATTCACACAACAGAAAAGTTCCAAGGATGCATTCAAAACAATCTCTCTGTTAGCAGAGCAGGATCACGACAACAGCAAGGTTAACCCTGTCTTTTCTGCAGTGGTGCTTCTGGGCCATGCAGGGGCCACTTGTACTTTCAGATGGCACATCTTTATAAATTCATCTTAACCTCAATTTTCAATTTCATTTTTTTTTAATTCGGTCCTCACAGACAATCAATCATACAAAAATAAATAAAGTTATACATAATAACCGAAAAGGTGTAGGCTGAAGCCTCTGCTTATTAAGCCTGCCCTTTGTACATAATTATCAATCAAATGAGCGGCACTTTTTCACTAGTAGTGATTAATACAAGACACACATACATATTCAAAGTATATAAAGAAAAAAGAAGAAAAAAAAGAAAGAAGGAAAAACAAAAAAATATACATATTTTTTTTTTTCCTTTTTTTCTTCCTTTTCAATACCCGTTAAATTAAATAATTATTAATCACCTTGTTTTTAAACATTTTCATGAATTTACAAAGTGAATTACACAATTTTAATTCTGTATGCAAATTATTCCATAGATTAACCCCTTTGACAGATATGCATCTATTTTTTGTATTAGTTCTTACCCTTATTTTTTTAAACGTATGCATTCCTCTTATTCCATACTGACTTTCTCTTATTTCAAACAGCCTCTGGATACAGTTTGGAAGCAAATTATTATAGACTTTATACATTGTCTATACAGTATAGAAATTTACTAGATCAAAATTTTTTAAAGTTTTTTGATTAGTTGGCTCATGATAGTCAACATGTTTTATAATCCTTATTGCTCTTTTTTGTCATATATATTGGATTTATATTAGTTTTATGTGCATGTCCCCAAACCTCCACACAATAGATCATGTATAGAACTACAAAATATATAATGAATTTTCATTCAGAATATGTTTAGTTTTATATAATATTGCAATGGATTGTGACATTTTTCTTTTTACATGACTAATATGTGGTTTCCAACATAATTTTTGATCCATTATAACACCTATAAATTTATTTTCATATACTCTATCTATTTCCTCATTGTTAATCTTGATTTTAACTTTATTAATACTCTTTCGATTACCAAATATTATGAACTTTGTTTTACTTAAATTCAATGACAATCTATTATCATCAAACCATTTTTTTAAGATCATCAACTCAATTGCCACTGTATTCAGAAGCTGTTCCAAATTTTTCCCTGAATAATATAAATTAGTGTCATCAGCAAAACAAAACCATTTTTAATATTTTTGACACTTAACAAATATCATTTATATACAGTACAAACATTATGGGGCCTAAAACCGAGCCCTGTGGAACACCACAAGTAACTTTCATTAAATCTGATCTAACATCATTTATTTGGACAAATTGATATCTGTCATCAAGGTAACTTTTTAACCAAAAATAGGCTTTGCCTCTTATACCATATCTTTCCAGTTTCCTCATTAATAGAGCATGATCAATAGTGTCAAAAGCTTTTTTTAAATCCAAGAACACCCCCACAGTATATTCATTATTATCCATTGAAGTGGAAATCTCTTCTTCCATTTCCATCACTGCCATTGAAGTTGACCTATTTGCTCTAAAGCCATACTGGTGTTCACTCAATAGTTTATGTTTGTCTATGAAGTTGTCTAGCCTACGCACAAATAGTTTCTCCAAAATATTAGAGAACTGGGAAAGCAGAGAAATTGGTCTGTAATTGGAAAAAAGATGTCTATCACCGCTTTTAAGGATAGGATTAATTTTTGCTATTTTCATATTATTTGGAAATATACCTGTTAAAAATTATTGATTACAAATATATGTAAATGGTGTAAACCTCAATTGTGATTTTAGCATCTATGCACAATTAGGCACTTTTCTGCTTTAGCAAACTATATGACACATACACATATAACACATCTATGCACTTTTCTGCATCTTCAAATGATGACACATAGTATATGTATATAACACAAACAAAAGATATCCACAAAACCACATATCCACATGACTGAAATGACATATTTCTCTCTGAAGCACCCGGTCTCTGCATGCCTTGTTGTTTGAGTCATTTCCTCTTGACATAAAAGTTAGGCCAAAATATTTTTTTTCCATTACTGCCACCCACAGACCAATCTGCACATTGCACCCAAAATAGTTTGGTGTGACACAATAACAAATTTAGGGGGCCCAGTCTTGCCATGTCTGCTTAGGCTATTTGGGATTGTTGTTTATGCTCGGCTCATCTCTTAAAGCCAAGCCAATCCAGATTATGGAATTACAAAAGTAGGTAGGTGCAAGGTTACAATTGGATTTTAGTTCATTATATACTTGATCTTTATATATATATATATATATATATATATATATATATATATATATATATATATATATATATTATAATTATATTTGGCGACATGAAGTCAAGATGTAACTCCTTCCCTGCGATTCCTAACAATTAACTCATTGTTAATTAAGAATAACTACAGTGACCTTACTGTAAAGTGTTACTATGTATATAAAAACGTATGGCTCAAAGTGTCATTTAAAAAAAAGAGTGCATACATACAGTATGATGTGCATTTAAGACAGACTTGTGACCTAAAGGTCATGGGTTTGGATCTGAGTACCAGCAGGGATTGTAGTTGTGAGGTAGTGAATGTACAGTGAAGTGAGACCCTTGAGCAAGGCACCAAAACCCTCATCTGCTCCGCAGGCAAAAAAAGCAAAAAATGGCTGCCACTGGTGTGCGTGTGTGTGTGTGTTCACTACTCATTGCTGTGTGTGCACTTGGATGGGTTAAATGCAGAACATGGGACACCTAGAAACCGCATAGCAAACCATTCAGAACACCAAAGAAGCCTTGTAGTTTGGCACTCACAAATCTAGTCATTTTCAAAGCTCAATGTTATCAGCTTTCTGATACTGCTTTAGCTGGGTTTGTTTTGTTGGACTGGATTCATATCATGCATCTTAGCAGTAGAGCGCTGTTCATGGTTTTCACTCGGCTTGCTTGGCTTGATTACACCTGCTCTCATGACAGTGATCTCCAACCCAGCAGAATTAATTTGTAAACACTTTAATGGTGGGTTAAAGCCATTTTATTGGCCGTCTTTTCTTTACTTAATTGGATGGCATTTTAGCAGAAAACAAAAGAGAGATGTCCTGAGTGCTAAACATGGAGATTTATGTGTAAACTCACAAAGCTGGAAAAAAAATAGCACTTCTTAGTCTGAAAGAAAACAAAGAAATAAAGAGCGTCAGGACAGTGTTAGTGCACTTTTTATTGTTTATGCTTCAAACAGTCATTATTGAAAAAAAAAAACACTGTGGTAAAACGTACTCGGTTACTAAACGTAACGTCGGTTCTCTCTAGAAGAGCGAACGAGTACTGCGTCTTAGCTAAGACGCTACGGGAAAAGCCTCTTTTCACGAAATACTGAAGCAAAAAATTATCCTTAATTTTGTATTTTTGTAAAGCGCATTTGCAGCAGTACACAGAATCAGAATCAGAATCAGAATGAGCTTTATTGCCAGGTATGTTCACACATACGAGGAATTTGTTTTCGTGACAGAGCTCCGCAGTGCAACATAACAGCGACAGGACAAAAAACACAATAAGGAATAAAAAATACAAAAAAATACAAATAGGTGGGTAAGGATTGACAATATACAAATTGACAATGTATGGCAGGTATATTAAAATTTGCATTTATGTATGTACGTGTATATTATGCGGAAAAAAATTTAACTGTACGCTAAGTATGTGTGTTGGATAAATAAGTGTATGTGTATATATAATATAAATATAAGTAGTGTAGTGTGTTCCATGTATGTACATGTATATTATGTGCAAAAGATTTACGTGTACGCTAAGTATGTGTGTTGGATAAAAAGTGTAGTGTATATAAATATAAATAGTGTAGTGTGTCCCACAGTTATTATCAGCTGTTCATAAGATGGATTGCCTGAGGGAAGAAACTGTTCCTGTGTCTGGTCGTTCTGGTGCTCAGTGCTCTGTAGCGTCGACCAGGTGGCAACAGTTCAAAGAGGGAGTGTGCTGGATGTGAGGGGTCCAGAGTGATTTTAACAGCCCTTTTGCTCACTCTGGATAAGTACAGTTCTTGAATAGATGGGAGGGTTGTACCGATAATTCGCTCAGCAGTCCGGACTACCCTCTGTAGTCTTCTGAGGTCAGATTTAGAAGCTGAGCTGAACCAGACAGTTACTGAAGTGCAGAGGACGGATTCGATGATGGTGGAGTAGAACTGTTTCAGCAGATCCTGTGGCAGGTTAAACTTCCTCAGCTGGCGAAGGAAGTACAACCTCTGCTGGGCCTTTTTCACAATGGAGTCAATGTGAATGTCCCACTTCAGGTCCTGAGAGATAGTGGTGCCCAGGAACCTGAATGACTCCACTGCAGTCACAGTGCTGTTCATAATGGTGAGTGGGGGGAGTGCAGGGGGGTTTCTCCTGAAGTCCACGATCATCTCCACTGTTTTGAGCGTGTTAAGCTCCAGGTTGTTGAGACTGCACCAGACAGCCAGCTCTTTAACCTCCTGTCTGTAAGCAGACTCGTCACCGTCCTGAATGAAGCCGATGAGTGTGGTGTCATCTGCAAACTTCAGGAGCTTGACAGAGGGGTCCTTAGATGTGCAATCGTTAGTGTACAGGGAGAAGAGCAGTGGGGAGCTCCGGTGCTGATTGTACGGGTGCTGGATGTGTATTTTCCCAGTCTCACTAGCTGCTGCCTGTCTGTCAGGAAGCTGTTGATCCACTGACAGACGGAGGTGGGCACGGAGAGCTGAGTTAGTTTGGGCAAGAGGAGGTTTGGGATGATCGTGTTGAAGGCAGAGCTGAAGTCCACAAACAGGATCCTCCCATAAGTCCCCGGTCTGTCTAGGTGTTGCAGAACATAATGCAGTCCGATGTTTACTGCATCGTCCACAGACCTGTTTGCTCTGTAGGCAAACTGAAGAGGATCTTACAAGGGTCCAGTGATGTCTTTCAGGTGGGCCAGCACCAGTTTTTCAAATGACTTCATGACTACAGACGTTAGAGCCACAGGCCTGTAGTCATTTAGTCCTGTAATTTTGGGTTTCTTGGGGATGGGGATGATGGTGGAGCGTTTGAAGCATGAAGGGACTTCGCACAGCTCCAGCGATCTGTTGAAGATCTTTGTGAAGATGGGGGCCAGCTGGTCAGCACAGGATTTCAGACAGGCTGGTGTAACGCAATCTGGGCCTGGTGCTTTTTTCCTTTTCTGCTTCCGGAATACCTGGCGCACCGCATCCTCGTTGATCTGTATTGCAGGTGTGGGGGAGAGGGGGGATGCAGGAGGTGTGAATGGTGAGAGCGCTTGATTGGAGAGGTGTTCAGGGTGGGTTGCAGGAGTTGTGAGTGGTGTGAACAGTTGTTTGGAGAGGCATTCAGGGTTGGTTGCAGGAGTTGTGAATGGTGAGAGCGGTTGATTGGAGAGGTGATCAGGATGGGTTGCAGGAGCTGTGAATGGTGTGAACGGTTGTTTGGAGAGGCATTCAGGGTTGGTTGCAGGAGTTGTGAATGGTGTGAATGGTTGTGTGGGGAGGTGTTCAGGGCAGGTGATGGGTGTTCTTTCAAACCTGCAGTTAAACTCGTTCAGATCGTCTGTTGATTCTCCACAGTGCTGGGGGGTGGTGTCTTGTAATTGGTGATCTTCTTTAGGCTTTTCCACACTGATGCGGAGTCGTTCGAAGTGAACTGAGTCCTTATTTTTTCAGAATAATTCCTCTTTGCCACTTTGATCTCCTTTTCCAGTGTGTATTTAGCCTGTTTATACACGACATTGTCCCCCTTCACGTAAGCATCTTCTTTGGACTGACGGAGCTGTCTGAGTTTTGCAGTGAACCACGGTTTGTCATTGTTGTAATTTAGTTGAGTCTTGGTAGGAATACACATATCCTCACAGAAACTGATATATGATGTTACGGTCTCTGTGAGTTCATCCAGATCGGTGGCAGCAGCTTCAAAAACACTCCAATCAGTGAGATCAAAACAAGATTGTAAATCCTGCTCTGCTTCATTAGTCCATCTTTTTACAGTCCTTAATACAGGTTTAGCTGATTTTAGTTTCTGCCTGTAGGTCGGTACAAGATGAACCAGAAGGTGATCAGAACGTCCTAAAGCTGCTCGTGGAACAGAGTGAAATGCATCCTTTATTGTTGTGTAACAGTGATAATTATATTATACCAATATATTACTGTCTCTTGTGGGACAAGTAACATGCTGTCTGTATTTTGGCAGTTCACGGGAGAGATTGGCTTTATTAAAGTCCCCAAGAATGATTAAAACAGAGTCTGGGTGTTGTTGTTCTGTCTCTGTGATCTGCTCAGCGAGTTTCTGTAAAGCTGAGCTCACGTGCGCTTGAGGAGGGATGTAAACACTAACCAGAATGAACGAATGAAACTCCCGCGGCAAATAGAACGGCTTGCAGTTAATGAAGAGCGTTTCGAGATTTGAGCAGCACGTCTTCTTTAACACAGTTACATCTGTACACCACCGTTCATTGATATAAAAGCATGTCCCGCCGCCGCGCGATTTCCCCGTTGATTCTGCGTCGCGATCCGCTCTAAACAGCTGAAAGTCCGGCAGATAGAGCGCGCTGTCCGGTATGGTGTCATTCAGCCAAGTTTCCGTGAAACACAGAGCAGCAGAGTGAGAGAAATCTTTATTTGTCCGAGAGAGCAGAAGCAGTTCGTCCGTTTTGTTGGGTAGAGAGCGGAGATTTGCCAGATGGATGCTAGGCAACGGCGTTCGAAATCCGCGTTTTCTGAGTCTCACGAGCGCGCCAGCTCTTTTTCCCCGTCTGCGCGTCCTCTTGAAGCGTGTGATCAGCGCAGCCGCTCCGCCGACAAGAATGTCCAGCAAAACATCAGAATAGTCGAAAACCGGTGAAATATCATGAGATGTGTGTTGCCGAATATCCAGCAATTCGTCCCTGGTGAAACTGATTGCAGGAATATAACTAAAGACAGGACAAACTAACAAAAACACAAAAACAACAGCAGAGCACGTCACGGAGGCAGCCATCCTGTATCGGCGCCACTCTATCAGCCATAGGCGAGACGGCTCGTTCACTCATTGGCTTGTTCTGCGGCAACTGCACAGCCTATCGAGCGCAGGCTGATGCAACATCAGCCTGCGCGCCCTTCTTGCCACTTCCCGCCGAAACGGGTGTGAATCGTGAAACAGAGTGAATCGTACGCACGGCAGAGAACGCAGTACTCGTTCGCTCTTCTAGAGAGAACCGAGGTTACGTTTAGTAACCAAGTACGTTCTCTTACGAGAGCTCTCTCGTACTGCGTCTTAGCTAAGACGCTACGGTAACCCAATGTAAAACGCCGTGCGCGCAGGGATCACACCAATAAACCTGAAGCAACGCCCCGGATTTACAGTGCACAGTCATCTGAGGGACTCACAGAGAGTCCAGGACAGAAAGGGGGAAAGCCCTCCGTCCCATATCTAGCAGCATCCGTAGATGCGGCAATATGACATCACACAGCCGAGGCAAGGCCTGACCAATGTGGCAATGCCGGTCTTACGCAATACTGCCCATATAACAGTCGGCAGCGCATAGCGCTCGTGAACTCAGAATTCCCCTCAGGGCCCTGATTCGACTATACCGACAGCAGCCTTGATTGCAAGGCGGGAACCTCCAGGTTATAGAACCTAATAAATGTAGACGGCGAGGCCCAACCTGCCGCCATACATATATCCTGCAAGGAGATCCCAGTAGACCACGCCCACGACGAGTCTCTATCCTCTCCTGACACCGGCAAGGCAGACAGGGCAATAACCTGAGCCCGAAACGGTGTGTTGAGGGATTTCGGCACATAACCGTGCCTAGGTTTGATTATGACCCTTGAGTCATTGGGCCCAAACTCCAAGCATGACTGGCTCACCGAGAGTGCGTGCAAATCACCCACACGCTTCACCGAAGCGAGAGCCAACAAGAATACTGTCTTGAACGACAGATGCTGAAGGCTAACCGATTGGATAGGCTCAAAAGGGGGACCCTTCAAGGCCTCCAAAACCGTCGCGAGGTCCCACATAGGGACTGACGGAGGTCTGGGAGGATTCAGACTCCTAGCTCCTCTGAGGAACCGGATGACTAAATCATTCCTTCCTATTGACTGACCGAGCGCCGTTTCAGAAAACGCCGCGATGGCCGCCACATAAACTTTGAGCGTGGATGGGGCTCTGCCCTTATCCAACAGCTCCTGTAGGAAGGAGAGGACCTCCGTCACCTCACAACT
Organism: Carassius carassius; assembly: GCF_963082965.1. NCBI lineage: Eukaryota > Metazoa > Chordata > Actinopteri > Cypriniformes > Cyprinidae > Carassius > Carassius carassius. The sequence continues at coordinate 4,148,833 of NC_081758.1, read as the reverse complement.
AAGGGGTGAATAACCTCGAGCTGTGCACCAGCTGGAGAACACCGACCACTTCGAGGCATACAGACGTCGTGTCGACGGAGCTCTAGCCTGAGTGATGGTATTTAGCACTCCCACTGCGAGATCAGCGGGTAACCGTTGAGCGCCGACACATGGAGGGACCACAACTCCGGTTGAGGGTGCCAAATCGAGCCCCTGGCCTGCGAGAGGAGGTCCCTCCTCAACGGTACCGGCCACTGGGCGATATCTGTTAACTGCATCAAATCTGGGAACCATGGTTGGTTCATCCAAAGAGGTGCTACAAGCAGTATTGAACATCTCGTTTCTCTCACCCGTTCTATCACCTGCGGAAGGAGGGAGACGGGAGGGAAAGCATAAAGCGGGCAGCACGGACATTCCCGTGACAGCGCGATTTCGTTCTTGGAAAAGAACGCAGGGCAGTGAGCGTTTTCGTGGGACGCAAAGAGGTCCACCTCCGCCCTGCCAAATCTCTCCCACAACAGCCGGACTGTTTGCGGGTGTAGAGACCATTCGCCCGTAGGAACATTGCCTCTGGACAGCCTGTCTGGACCCAGATTCTGTAGCCCAGGCACCTGCACTGCCCTCAGCGAACGCACGTTGCGCTGAGCCCAAACCAGGAGGCGTTCCGCTAGCCTGTACAGGTTTCAGGACCCGAGACCGCCCTGGCGATTTATGTAGTACACCACAGACATGTTGCCCGAACGGACTAAGACGTGGTGATCCTTGATATGGGGACAAAAGCACATCAGCGCGTTCTCCACTGCCAGCATTTCCAGACAGTTGATATGATGGAGCTTTTCCCGTTCTGACCATAGGCCAAAGGATGGTCTGCCCTCGAGCAGCGCTCCCCATCCCGAAGTGAAGGCGTCCATCGACACCATCTTCACATTCGGGGAAGTCCCCAGGCTTACACCTGATCGGTACCAGCCGTTCGCTGTCCAAGGTGCCAGAGCTGTGACACAGCTCTGATTGACCTTGAGATGCCGCCGGCCAGATGCCCACGCTCTGCGCGGCACCCGCGTCTTCAGCCAGAACTGCAGGGGGCGCATGCGGAGCAGGCCCAGCTGCAGAGCCGGAGATGCTGAGGCCATGAGGCCCAGCATCTTTTGAAAGTGTTTGAGCGACACGGTCGCGCCGCAACGGAAAGAACTTGCTGCGCGCTGAATGCCCATCACGCGCTGTGGTGACAGCCGCGCCGTCATGGAACACGAGTTCAGAACTATACCCAGAAACAGAATCGTCTGACTGGGGCTCAGCGAACTCTTCGCCCAATTGACACTGAGGCCGAGCTTCTCGAGGTGATCAAGTAAAACGGCCCTGTGGTCCACGAGCTCCGCTCGTGATCGGGCCAGAACCAGCCAGTCATCCAAATAATCCAGCACTCGCATGCCTCTGAGTCTGAGAGGAGCGAGCGCTGCATCCATGCACCTCGTAAACGTACGAGGAGCCACGGAGGACTGTAAACTGGTATGCCTGGCCCTCGAAGGCGAATCTCAAATATCGCCTGTGGTTTGACACTATCTGTATTTGAAAATACGCGTCCCTCAGATCTTTTGACATGAACCAGTTCCCTCTGCGAATCTGCGCGAGGAGTTTCCTGGTCGTAAGCATTTTGAAACTGCGTTTCATCAATGCGTTTCATGACGCTACGTGCAGACGTAGCGTCATGCAGCATGCATAGATGGCTTTCCTAGGATGGCTTCGGGGCTCCCGGCCTCACCGTAATCCTCTGCCGCGGTCCCCGGGGCGCGGGGCGACGGCCGGTAGAGCGAGAACGGGGGTCTCAAGCTGCATTGCTGAAGCTGTTGTGATAACGCCTTTTGTGTGCAAGCAAGCGGGCAACTGTGCAGGCTTGCGCGTTGCAGAAAACGCTGAGACAGTCACAATTCGATGAAGCAGCCATCGCGAGTAGTGCAGCCACAGCGTCACACAGCAGGCTTTAGATGGCAACACCGCTTTTGCCGCCGTCCAGCAGAGGGCGGACAAAGGTGCGTCGCTATCGCCTGTTCCACCGGCGGAAGTGACTGGTAGTTCCTGTTTTTTAGCATCATCAGTGTGGAGAATGCTAGTGAGACAGACGAACGAGTTTGCGCTGAATATGGATCGTTCCAAGCCTTCGCCACCTCTTCGTGAAGCTCAGGAAGAAATGAGGCGGGCTTTGAGAAGTGCGCTCATCCGAAAGGGAAATACCATCCAGCCGGGAACGAGAGGGGGGCGCTGGTGCAAACCACTCGCGGCCGAGACTCGTCGCGGCCAACGCGAGCATTCGCCCCGGCTCCTTCTTGATGTCAGCTCGTCTGCTGGGCTTCTGAGCAGAAGGCGCGAGATCCTCGGAGCTCGCCCAGCCCTCACTGCCCGAAGCTAGCAGAGAACGCGTGTCCTCTTCCCCCGACGCAGCCCTGGGATCGACTTCCTCGGACAACGTGCCGGCAAACAGCGGGCGCTGTCCACCGGGAAGCGATGCAGGGGGGGCCGGTGAAGCAGGGCGAACCGGTGAGCTCGGTTGAGCTGAAGACAGTTCCGGAATCCGCTGGAAGCGATGCTTTTACGGCGCCTCAGCGCAGCGGAGAATGCAGGCTCAGAGAAAAAGGCCAGGTGAGTCCTCAGAGTCACCATGGCAACAGCTCGCAGTGGGGGCATCCGCCGTCAGCGAGTGCGAGCGCTGGATGATCTTCACCCAGGCAGGAGACACAGATGACGTACCGGTCTCCCTCGCTAAGTGGGGCTCTGACGAGCCGCAGGAAGGCATCTTAAAAAAGACGTGAGCTCTTTTACGAGTGTGTGTCGCAGGGCGAACACACACACCCATAAAGAACAGCTGGATATAACAGAATTGAATTCTCCAGGTGGTTGGAAACAATAACAGGGGGTTACAGGGAAAACCCAACATTGTTTTTTGCCATTTTATTTCGTCAAAGATTATTGCTGTGAATTTATCAAAGACGGATTTATGTTGGAACTACACGATATGAAGACGAAGGAAACGTCGATCTAAGCCTGGCAAGCCAAATAAAGAAACACTTTCATGGAGGTATGTGCTTTCAACTTTCATAAAGCAAGGCCAAATATATAAAAATTCCAATCACAGCCTAATTGGAACAAATGAAATGCAACGATATGTTGATTTTGGAAGGAATACAAACTATTTCTACATTTTTGAGGACTTTTGCATTGATTGAAGCAAGATAAATATTTTTTGTGATTTTTGGAAGTTAATTTGTGATTTTTATTTTTTGAGAGCCATGGCTGATTCTAATGAAGAAGAAACAACTCCTGTTAAAGACATGAGTGAAACTGTCGCGCAATTGCGGTCATCTAGAGGAGGAAAAATGTCACATGTAACATGGAGAATGAACATTGTGAATGATTTAATGATTGAGCCAGAGTTTCTTGATGAAGTTAAACAAAACATGATCAAGTTTAATGAATTTCTTGAAGAGTTCAAAGCCGTGCACTCCTCCTATAGTGAAATGTTGGATGAGGAGGCAAAACAAGAAGACCACGAAACATGGTATCAGCCTAGATATGTACAGATAATGGCTTTTATGGCTAACGTTGAAAAATGGATGTCAGCCATAGAAAACCCAGGTTCCCAAGCTTTAGTTGAAGTCTCCTCTTCTGTCATCCAAGTAGAGGACTCTGATATTGATATTGATCCTCAATCATTTAGATCACATACATCGTCAGTATCATTGCGCATTAGTGCAGAGGCAGAGAGAGTAGCTTTAATAGCTAAAGCGGCAAAGCTGCAAGAAAGGCATGCAATTGAGGAGCAGGAGCATATTCTGAGAAAAAAGAGAGAATCTTTAGAGTTGCATTCTGAAATTGAAGCCACTACTGCAAAAATTAATTATCTGAAAGAAGCTGAAATAGAAATGTATAAACCTGCCCAGTCTGATATCACAGTTCAGATACCTTTGTTAGGTGCAGAAGCAGATGAAGTAAAGGCAAAATCAATGGATGAAAAGTATGTTAGCTCACTATATCTCCATGACAGGACTTCCCTAGTAGTTAAAACCAGGCCAGGTGTTCAGGTTCAAACTCCTCTTTTTAATTTAGGCCCAGATAGGTATCACAGCAGACCTGTTTTCCAGCCCAGGGCTAGCAGTGATATCCAGCCACAACTACAGCAGACCTCAGCTCACAGTATTCCTCCTATTATCTCCCAGTCACTTGCAAGTTCAGTCCCAGCCATTCAGTCCACTGTATCTCTGTTGTTTATCTAGTTGTTTATCTAGTTGTTTGAAACAAAAAGGCTATGGGACAACAAAGTGTGCAGAACTACACCACTTTGCTGACGCCAGTGAGAATGGCTATGGCTCAGTAAGTTACATAAGACAAGCTAATGAACAGGACATTATACATGTTACCTTTCTCATGGGAAAGTCCAGAGTCCTTCCTTTAAAGAGCATCACAGTACCACGTCTGGAGTTGGCTGCTGCAGCATTGTTGGTAAAGGTGGACAAAATGCTAAGGAGAGAACTACATCTACCCTTAAAGCCCTCCGTTTTCTGGACTGACAGCCAAACCGTACTTAAGTACATTAGAAGTGAAACTGCAAGATTTAAAACGTATGTGGCAAACAGGGTCTCGCTGATTCAGGATAACTCTGAGCTGTCCCAATGGAGATACGTAAGAAGTAAAGACAATCCAGCTGATGGTTCCTCGAGAGGATTGAGTGCAGGCAAATTCATGGAGCAAAAGAGGTGAATGCATGGCCCAGAGTTCCTATGGAAACCTGAGGAAGATTGGTTAGAGGTGAAGGCATTGGGCTCAGTGTTACAGGATGATCCAGAGGTTAGGAGAAACACTACTGTGCTTACAACAGTGGTGACCACTGAAACACCCACAGACCAGCTTATTTCATACTTTTCAAATTGGATTAGGCTACTTAAAGCAGTGGCATGGTACATGAAACTAAAAAAGGCCTTGAGACTGAGAATCAAAAAACAAAAGGGCTCTCCATCATATCAAGTCGTTACCCGCTCCCACAGCCAAAAGGCAAGCCCAAAATTTGAGGTTTTTAGGACCAAACCTGGTGGACAACTCCACACGGTGGAAGATCTCTTACAGGCAGAAAGGTCAGTTATCTCTTATGTTCAGAGGCAAGCATTCCAAGCTGAAATTACAACACTGCAAATGACCCCACCTAAAGTGAAAAGGAGCAGCAGGATCTTTAGGCTTGATCCTGTGCTAGATGAAGGCATCTTAAGAGTAGGTGGCCGGATGCATAAATCTGCCATGCCTGATGAAACCAAACACCCCTGTATCTTGCCCAAAGATTCACACATTTCAATTCTTCTTTTAAGACACATTCATGAACGCTGTGGTCACTGTGGCAGAAATCACATGCTCTCAGAGCTCCGCAAAAAATATTGGATTAGTAAGGCCAACTCTTTAGCAAGAAAGGTGCTCTCAAGATGTGTCATGTGTCGACGTTTGAAGGGCAAAGCAGGTGAGCAGAAAATGGCAGATTTGCCGCTAGAAATAATCCTACCTGACCTCCCTCCCTTTACCAATGTCGGATTGGACTACTTTGGCCCGATTGAAGTGAGGCGAGGAAGAAGCACCATTAAAAGGTATGGAGTTCTGTTTACATGTATGTCCAGCAGAGCTGTTCATTTGGAAGTTGCTTTCTCCTTAGACACTGACTCATGCATTCACGCTTTGAGGATATTTGTTTGCAGAAGGGGGCAGGTTAAGCACATCAGATCTGACAACGGAACGAACCTGGTGGGTGCTCAGGTGGAGCTCAAGAAAGCTCTGATGATGCTGGACAAGTCAAGGATCCAGGATGCCCTGCTTCCTGATGGAATCGAATTGAGTTTCAACCCACCAGCAGCATCGCACCATGGCGGAGTCTGGGAAAGGCTTATAAGATCTGTTCGTTACGTGCTGAACTCCACACTCCATCAACAGTCCATCGATGATGAGGGTCTTCAAACTCTATTTTGTGAGGTAGAGGCTATTCTAAACAACCGTCCTCTCTCCACAGTGTCCTCAGACCCATATGACCTGGAACCGCTGACCCCAAACCACATCCTCCTCCTAAAAACCCAGCCCATTATGCCTCCTGGAACCTTCCTGAAATCAGACCTTTATGCTAGACGCCGCTGGAAACAGGTTCAGTACATGGCAGATCTTTTCTGGCATAGATGGACCAAAGAATACCTTCTTCTACTCCAGGAAAAGCAAAAATGGACCGCAGTGAAAAAGAACCTGAATGTTGGAGATCTGGTTCTAGTGGTTGACCCCACTGCTCCTAGAGGATCATGGCCATTAGGAAGAGTTCTAGAGACCAAGCCTGATCGAAAGGGGCTGGTCCGATCCGTGAAGCTACAGACACAGACTTCAATCCTTGATAGGCCCATTACCAAGCTGTGCCGAATTCTGGAGACTGAAGAGTGTCTGGCGCCTCCTAAAGATCACCAATAAGGGATGTAATGTATACATATATACATATTTTTTCTAAAGCATTAAGAGATTATTGATTTCTGGCTCCTTTTTTATTTTTATTTTAAATAATTGATTCTATAGAGAACAATTAGGGGCCGCTGTGTAGGAGCCGCATTTGAGTTTATTTTTTGGTTTCATAATTTACTTATAGTTGTCCTTTCTATTGCCTTTGAGTAGTACATCTTCTACAGCCAGGAGAGGGCGCTATCATATAAATTGGAGCGTTCAGAGCATGAGGAGGAGAAGGCGTGCCAGCAGATACAGTCTTTGACCTCGGCCTGGATCTGTGTTGCCGGAGCTTTTGCTTATAGGAGAAAGCTAAACTCTAAGCGCTACAAAGGAATACTTAAAGTCATTTAAATCAGTTCACATTTTTTGTTTTGTACTTTGTTTATTTGCAATAAATATCAACAAACATTCCATGACAACACTTGGATTTTCTTGGATTCGAGCTGTGAGTCTGACCCTGTACGCGCATTCTCCAGGTGGTTGGAAACAATAACAGGGGGTTACAGGGAAAACCCAACATTGTTTTTTGCCATTATATGGCGCTTGCTTCCTCCGTGATCCAGCTATGCGTGAGCTTCGCTGAAGAGATGAAAAATCAGGTGAGTCAGCCTTTTCGAGCTCCTTTTATAGGTCGGGCCACACCCGTTTCGGCGGGAAGTGGCAAGAATTATTGGTCTGATGTTGCATCAGCCTGCGCTCGATAGGCTGTGCAGTTGCCGCAGAACAAGCCAATGAGCGAACGAGCCGTCTCGCCTATGGCTGTGTACTGCTGCAAATGCGCTTTACAAAAATACAAAATTAAGGATAATTTTTTGCTTCAGTATTTCGTTAAAAGAGACTTTTCCCGTAGCGTCTAAGCTAAGACGCAGTACGAGAGAGCTCTCGTAAGAGAACAATGTTTGTTAAATGCTTTGAACTCTAAGGTGTTTAGCAGTTACTAGATTTTTTCTTAATAATGTTAATGCAATTGTCAGTCTTCTAGAGAGCTGTTGAACAAAGCAAACTCTTTATTTCATATACAACATATAAATAATTACAACAATTAAATACTAAATGAAATATGGCACTGAAATAATGTTTTACCAAACACATTTAGTTTGGACATTATTGACATATTTAAAAATGTATTTAAAAAGATGCACCATAAAACATACACCATACAACAAGTCCCACTGTCAGTTGCACTCACTGTTGCTGCTATGGCCATGTTTTTGGGCCGAACACAGAGCCTGCGGCCTCAGTCCTGTGTCTGTGCCAGCCTGTGAGCTCCTTGCCTGTTCTGTCTTTACCACAGTGATCACCTGTGGACCCCTTGTCTGACCTGTCACGGCCAACGAGGTCATTTCTGAACTATCTGACTATGACTATGCCTATCATGTAATGACCATGGAAGCCATTCCTAAACTCTCTGCCTGTCCTGTTTCGCCCACAGGGGCTGTTTCTAACTTAACTGTGCAGTCGTTTTTCAGATTCTCCTGATTCGGCAGTGAGGGTCACCGGCTCCACCTGTACATCCGTGGTGGTCTTCAGCCCCATCTGCACCACAGTGGTGGTCTCCAGCACCACCTGATTTGCCCTGGTGGTCATCTGTTTCACCATGGGGGATCTTTGGATCATCTGCTCAGCTGTGGTGGTCTTCTGCTCTGCATTGGGTATCTCCAGCTGAACTGAATTCCTGCACTGCCAGCCCTGCCTTGGTTTCTAAATCCACCCTGGTCACCTGTCTAGCTTGCTCCGCTCTGCCTTCCTGCCTTGTGTACAACCCGAATTCCGGAAAAGTTGGGACGTTTTTTAAATTTTAATAAAATGAAAACTAAAGGAATTTCAAATCACATGAGCCAATATTTTATTCACAATAGAACATAGATAGCGTAGCAAATGTTTAAACTGAGAAATTTTACACTTTTATCCACTTAATTAGCTCATTTAAAATTTAATGCCTGCTACAGGTCTCAAAAAAGTTGGCACGGGGGCAACAAATGGCTAAAAAAGCAAGCAGTTTTGAAAAGATTCAGCTGGGAGAACATCTAGTGATTAATTAAGTTAATTGATATCAGGTCTGTAACATGATTAGCTATAAAAGCTTTGTCTTAGAGAAGCAGAGTCTCTCAGAAGTAAAGATGGGCAGAGGCTCTCCAATCTGTGAAAGACTGCGTAAAAAAATTGTGGAAAACTTTAAAAACAATGTTCCTCAACGTCAAATTGCAAAGGCTTTGCAAATCTCACCATCTACAGTGCATAACATCATCAAAAGATTCAGAGAAACTGGATAAATCTCTGTGCGTAAGGGACAAGGCCGGAGACCTTTATTGGATGCCCGTGGTCTTCGGGCTCTCAGACGACACTGCATCACTCATCGGCATGATTGTGTCAATGACATTACTAAATGGGCCCAGGAATACTTTCAGAAACCACTGTCGGTAAACACAATCCGCCGTGCCATCAGCAGATGCCAACTAAAGCTCTATCATGCAAAAAGGAAGCCATATGTGAACATGGTCCAGAAGAGCCGTCGTGTCCTGTGGGCCAAGGCTCATTTAAAATGGACTATTTCAAAGTGGAATAGTGTTTTATGGTCAGAGGAGTCCAAATTTGACATTCTTTTTGGAAATCACGGACGCCGTGTCCTCCGGGCTAAAGAGGAGGGAGACCTTCCAGCATGTTATCAGCGTTCAGTTCAAAAGCCAGCATCTCTGATGGTATGGGGGTGCATAAGTGCATACGGTATGGGCAGCTTGCATGTTTTGGAAGGCTCTGTGAATGCTGAAAGGTATATAAAGGTTTTAGAGCAACATATGCTTCCCTCCAAACAACGTCTATTTCAGGGAAGGCCTTGTTTATTTCAGCAGGACAATGCAAAACCACATACTGCAGCTATAACAACAGCATGGCTTCATCTTAGAAGAGTCCGGGTGCTAACCTGGCCTGCCTGCAGTCCAGATCTTTCACCTATAGAGAACATTTGGCGCATCAATAAATGAAAAATACGTCAAAGACAACCACAAACTCTTCAGCAGCTGGAAATCTATATAAGGCAAGAATTGGACCAAATTCCAACAGCAAAACTCCAGCAACTCATAGCCTCAATGCCCAGACGTCTTCAAACTGTTTTGAAAAGAAAAGGAGATGCTACACCATGGTAAACATGCCCCGTCCCAACTATTTTGAGACCTGGAGCAGACTACTGGCACTCTGTAATGGACTTCATTCCCCATAATCCTTTGCACAGACTCATCAGCACTCGTTGTTTTTTTACCTGTGTCTCATTAACCCTGTTTTCTCATTCTATATAAGCCTAGTTGATTCAGTCATTCATTGCTTGTGTAAAGTCTTGAGTGTCTCTGTTGCATTTCTAAGCCTTGTATCCTGGTTCCGTTGTGTCTTGGCTCCTGGTTTTGATTCTCTGGCTGTTATTCTGTATTTCTCTGTTAGCCTCAGCCCTGAACTCAGTCTTGGTTTAGATTGTCTGTTTGTGTATGACCTTTGCCTGTTTTTGGACTATGTTTGTGGGTTACCCCTTCAATAAATACTGCATTTGGATCCTCAGCCTTCATGTATCTGTGAAGTTCATGACAGAACTATAATATTTCCTGTGAAGACCCAAAAATAGTAACTGAAGGCAGTCAACCTAAAGTAAATATTGCATTTTATACAACTAGATAATATAAAAATATAAATTTTTAAAAAGCTTTTGATATGGCACGGTGGCAAAATCAAAATTCATCATAGTTCTACTCATATGAGTAAACTGAAGAACATTGGACATAAACTCTTTAGTAAACAGTTGAGAATTTGTTAGTGTCATGTTTGTTTGTCTTGATAATGCAGTATGTAAGAAAAAGTCAGGATTATATTAAAGTCTATTTTCATAAGGATCAATGCAGTATTCTCACACCATTTTTCTTCAAAATATAAAGTCAAGCATCTTTGCTGGAAGCTTGAAGTGAAGATGCTATTCTCAGAGTGTTTGTGAGATTGTGGATATTTTTATCCTAGTGTAAACTCTACTTAATTGCAGTTATAAATGTGTGTGTGTGTCGTCAGTCAGATGCACTGGAGCATTTTAATACTTTCCTAACATACTGAAAGCAATAATAATAGATGACAAACAGCAGGACCATAACACGTTGTGTCACAGAGTTTATTTTTCAGCATTTTTCTTGATTCCAATACGTTTTAATATAGTTCTTCATTCATCTGATGCAATCAAAGTCTGTGGCACTGTCAAAGTTTGTATAATATATGCATATTTCTATTAACATTAAATATGCATTGTCAAATAGGGAAGACCTAGCAGCCCGAGATATGAATGTTGACTTCAATAAATGAGAAAAGGGAAACATAAAAGGATGGAAAAAATGAGGCAGTGACAAAACAAAAGGCCAATTTGTTTTATAAATGACAACCATATAAACTGTCATGGCTATGTATAATGGTTCAAGGTTTTCTGCTCCTCTCAACGATAAAAGTTCATTTGTTATTTTATGGCAGTATAACTCAGCACAATGGAGCGCTTCTCCCATCAGCTGGACATGTGCCTCGTAGTTACGGAGCTGAAGGAAATCAGACAGGAGTTTTTCATGTTATTTTCTCTTTTTCTCCAAAAGAATGTATAAAAAACAGTATAAAATACTTTCCTGAACAGGAGCTCCCACACAAACAAGAGCAAAGCAAGAAGAAGAAAAAAACTGTAGGGAAAAGCTCCAGGCTATTTGAGATATGACTGCTGTACTATACCATTTCCAAATATATTCTACTGATCAAAAGTTTTTACTGACCCCAAACTTTTGAGCAATAGCATATATTTGGAAATCTCCATATAAATTGACAATGAATGGGAAAAATGGAAAAAAAAACACCAGATTAGGGGCATTAAACAACTGCAGTACACTGTTTTGGAGTTTCAGAACAAAGAGGAGCCGAAGACTAGAGGGAACTGCCTCATCTCAAAGTGTTGAAGCAGCAGATTTCAGAAGCGATGGTTCACGCTGACCGCAGATTAGCAGATACAGCAGGTCCATTAGTACAGATACACCGAACACCATAACCCAGTGTGCTCATGCTCTCCAGCAAAACAACAAAATAAAAACAAGCTCCTTTATCTGTTCAGGAAGCCTTTTACTGTCCAGCATCTGTGCTGCAACTCAATGAAATGGAACGAGTCTTTCTGTATTCAGCTCACCGTTGTGTTTTCCACACCTCTCATTAGCCTCGGTGCTGTGCTCATTTGCATCTCTACAATAACACACCTCAACACGAAACTGGAATCCGCTAGTTGATTTCTGACAGCTACAGGGTTTCTTATCACTGTTGTTTTACTTTACTTTGAATATTTTGTATAATCAAATTAGTCCCCATCTGTGCTTTTGACTCAAGACTGAAGTGCTTGTGAAAAAAGTATGTTTGACTGATCAACCGGTGAAAATCACTTACGTGTAAACATATACCTTTTTTTTTTCTGTGTTTCCTTGGAAACACATTTAATGAATGAATCCATCCTCTATGAACCCGAAGCTTTTCAGCTGATGTTTAGGACAATTGAAAAGAATCAGGGGCTTGTTGATCAAATTATTCCACATAACCTGAAAAAACAAACACTAAATCTGCTTGGGTTCAGCTCCATCACAGGACATTAATTATCCATTCACGCTTGGTAATAAATATTATGAACCCAGTAATGGAGTGTGTTGCTCTTTAAAATGACAAGCTTTGGCCAAGTCTCTCTTCATGATTTCTGGCTTCCACAGGAACAGCTTTTTGAAAAAAAAAAAAAAAAAAAAACTCTGAATCATTGGCTAAGTGCAATCATTAAGAATCCAGACAGCTAATACAATGAAAAAGCCCTGACGTATGGTATCCCACATATCCCCCATAAAATATTAGAAAAGCTTGTAGAAATATATATATATATATATATATATATATATATATACAGTACAGACCAAAAGTTTGGACACACCTTCTCATTCAAAGTGTTTTCTTTATTTTTATGACTATGAAAATTGTAGAGTCACACTGAAGGCATCAAGCGCTATTTGACCAAGAAGGAGAGTGATGGGGTGCTGCGCCAGATGACCTGGCCTCCACAGTCACCGGACCTGAACCCAATCGAGATGGTTTAGGGGTGAGCTAGACCGCAGAGGTCCAAATGAGGTTTAAATGAGTTTTTTCCACCAACAACAGTTTACACACTAAAAAAAAAAAAAAAAAAAGAGGCTTGATGTTTGTGACCTGCATACAGTATACACTTGTACACAGAAGTCTTGGGTAAATAAGCTTATTTTTTATTTGAATTATTATTATTTTTTAATATATTAATACTTTTATTTGGTTAGTATGCATTACATTTATCAAAAGTGTCATTTATAATATTATAAAATATTTATGTTTCAAAGAAATGCTGTTCTTTTGACCTTACATTATAGTTTTCACAAAGAAATTTGGCAGTACAGTTGTTTACAGCTTTGATAATAATCAGAAATGGTCCTAGAGCAGCAAATCAGCATATTAGAATGGTTTCTCAAGGATCATATGACTCTGAAGACTGGAGTAATGATGCTGAAAACTCAGCTTTGATCACATGAATACATTATGTTTTACAATATATTCACATAGCAAACCATTCTTCTACGTGTTCAAATAAATTAAGCTTCGGTGAGCAGTAGAGACTTCTTTCAAAAACATTAAAAACAAATAAATAAAAAATGCAAATAATAATAATAATAATAATTAAATAACTATAAAGTTAATGGGACATAATGTAATATGGAAGAGCCCTGGGTGTTTTTGTTGGTGACCCCAAAAAATAATAATAACTTGTGGCCTGACTTCCTCAGGGCTTTTGAAAGAGAATACTTCATGCTGTTCAGGACCATGGACAGCGACAACCTAACACACACACACACAAACACACACACACACACACACACAAACACAAACACACGCGCGCGCGCACACACACTCACACACACACACAAACATACACACATACTCACACACACAAACACACACGGCTCATTCAGATTCATATACAAGGCCTGAGTGCAAAGATGCTATACTGAGAAACAAGGATGTAAACGCTGATTTGAATAAAAACACTGTGCTGAAGTAATGAAAATTTAATAAAAAATCTTATTAAGAATAGTTGACAAGAGTAAAACATCCCAGCCCATTATGATGATGGGAGTTTAAGGAGAAGTGTGCTTCATTGTCTTGTAAATAATACAACAAATCTTACTCATCCTAAAATAAATAAAAATACATGAGATTTTCCCATGCTTATGATCATATACTGTATGTGCTGAAGAAGCATTGCGCATGCCTCATATTCATATTACACCCTTATCATTTGAACAGCATCACCCTCCAGCTGCAGAGTATAAATAACTCTGAAAGCAATAAATAAGCATGCTGTTCTAGAGCCTGTGCTGCACCAGTCCAGAGGAAGAAAGGAAGGACAAATTGTTCATTTATTTGTGAAAATCAAGATAACAAGCATGGCAGACCTATGGCTAAGATAGAGAGGGGAGAGGCTGGACTCATTACACGCACTAAACCTGTTTAAAGCATCTTCGCCTAGACTGACGCTTGCTGCCGTGTTGTTTGTCAAATTCAATTTAGAGAAATCAGAGGACTCCTTGGCACAGAGGTCAAGGCAATTTCGACGACAATGTATCCTCTGGGGGAATGTGAGAAAAACCCTGTTAGCTATTAAGAGTGTATCGTTCTCTTTACATATGTGTCGAAACACAGACACTTGTTCGCTCTCCCTGTCTGTCACATGTCACAGTCTGTCTGAGTCATCGGCAAGTTCAGCCAGAACACACTGTATACAGTCAATGAAATATATCAGTACTCACTCTCTTGAGTATTAAGTTGCATAAAGATATCAGCGAACTGTTAAAATATGGTGCTGTGCAAAGCGATCACAGTATATTAGGACAGTTAGAAACTATGTAATGGAATTCTCTTTTACAGCACTCTGTATGTTAAACAAATCTGAACAGGGGCAGTTACAAATCACACACACACAAGTACGCAGCTGGAGAACGGAGGGGGTCTCTTCAGGAGGTGGTTTCATAGGGCACATGTTTGTTTTATTTTTTATTTTTTGCTCAGTCGCTGTGTGAAGTGACATGCAGGAGCTCCAGGTGTCACATTCAGCTCGGCTCACTGCTGTTTCATGTGACACAGTCAAGGTTATCTGCATGTGTTTAGGAATCTATTATTCTATTATGTGATTCAAATCAAAGGATAATGATTTTAAACAAACATACACACACACACACACAAAAACCTTTAAAAATATCTTTACAGGATTTATATATATATATATATATATATATATATATACTCTATATAGTTTTTTTTTTTTTTTTTTTTTTTTTTACTGAAATAATAATAATAATACAATTCCACAGACATAAACACTCAAAGTAAAAAGTTTATTTGTTGTGACGACCATACAAATCCAAAATGTTACTTAATGCAAGTCAATTTGTTAAATGCTGAGCCTTTTACAACTTAATTTCACCATAAACAAAAGCTAAATTAGTTATAATTTGAAAGAAGAATTATCACTTATAATAAAAATGAAAAAAAAAATATTTTGTTAGTCGATATTTAATTTTGTTTACTTACTTTAAGTAAAGACAACTTCCAAAGACATTTATGTTTATTTTGCTGTCATTAAAAAAATGCATCACTGTTTTTTTCTTTGTTTGTTTGTTATGTGCTAAAAAGAAAATAATATTACAAATACAGTCATTTCTACAGACAGTACAGCTAGCCAAGTGTTCTGCAAGCCAAAATACTATTTGAACAAAATTGTTTAATTTATAGTTTATTGGGAGTGTTATTTGCTTTCAGACAGACTGAACAAAACCTTATTAGAACATAATAAAAATGCAATAAATAAATAAATTATAAATATACCACTACTACTAATAATAATAATACACAGTTGTTTCACTTTTTCAGTGCAGCACAGTACAGTTATTTACAATCAGGCTGAATTCAGGTAAAGTAAAGATAGTTTTGCCACTGATGTTATTAGGAAAAATGTCCCAATCGACCCTAATTCACCCCTATATGTTATCCACTTTCAAAGACCCAGAAGTCACTTTTGTTTTGTTCATCACAGTAATGACTCAGAATGCAGTACAAGCCTCTCTGTAAGAGTGCATATTTTCATAACGACCTGAGCTGTTCAGTTTATTATGGATACTATAATATAGCAATAAAATAACGATTTTGAAATGCGTCTTATGCAAAAACAACAACTACAATAACAACCACGATAACAACTAAATAATTATAATATTTCTAATGTTTTTTTTATTTTTAATATTTCTAATGTTCAATGTCTGTGTTTAATAAGTGGTGGTATTGCTTTGGGTTTACTGTGTATACATTAATTTATAGGATCTCATAGACGGTTTCATTGTGTGCTGTATAGATGATGCCATTGTTTGAGTGATGATGTCTCAGTGCTGCCGCCTGCCGGTCGCGCTCAGCACCGCCGCTGCTGCTATAAACCACCAGCGCTTTACATGAGACGCTCAATCCACGCGCAGCTGCACCGCGAGCGGAATGACATCGAGAGACGCGCGTCTCCTCCTCCCGCTGCTGCTGGGGCTCCTTGCGAGCGGGACCCGGGCCGGGGGGAAGCTGGACGAGGACCGGGACAGCAGAGGAGAAGCGGAGAGCCCGTGTGAGGTGAAGACCGTGACCGTGTCCACCCTGCCCGTGCTCCGGGAGAATGAGTTCAGCTTCACCGGCGCGGGATCCGGGAGTCTCGCCGGAGGGGAGTCCAGACTCCTGCTGTTCGTCAGGACTGACCTGCCGGGTCGCATCTCGGTTCTGGATGATCTGGACAACACGGCGCTGCCCTACTTCACCTTAGGTGAGACTCGACCGCCCGTCAGTCCATCTAGAGCTGAGCTGGGAGATGAGAGATGAGAGATGATCTCTGCGCGTTTGATTCTTATCAATCTGAGAATGAGAGAGACGGGCTCATTGTAAGAGCATGCTTTCTTCCATGAGCAAACGAGCAGGGCTTCTTATTGTGTTCAAAAGGGATTCAAGTGTTTGAGAGGTTCCTCACCCTCAAAACTGTATTGAAGTATCAGGTTGACTTTTCCTATAGTTGCATTGAAAGTAAAACAGAAAACACGACACTACTTCTGTTTGACATCTTAGAGAGCTCAGGTATAAACTATGCATGCTGTAGATGGAAGTGAATCTTTTCAGTATAATATTTTCTGACTGAAAGCACATCTCTAATTACGCTATTGCTCTAATGCTGGAGTCAGATGAACCCTGCATCCGATATTATGGGATATTTCAGACTCATCTTGTAATAAAACAGCTTCTGCATCATCATCTTAGTTAGGTAAGAGGAACGTATTACAAAAAATGTAGTACTATTCAAAATAATTGTTAGCATTATTATTTGCGCATACAGTTTATTGTACAGTACCACATTGGGGTCTCTAGGATAAAAACAGCCAGTCAAGTAGGTTACATGGTTCTTCAGGCATGTAGAAAGTTCTTCATGTGTCGTTTGAGGTTCTTCAAATTACAGTCTTGTTTGTGGGTTCTTTAAGCAGCAGATGCATGGCTTTCTAAAGAAACAGGCGATAAAAAAGTCCGATCTGCATCAATTATAGGCTTTTTTGACTGTTGTTGTTGTTGTGCATCTTAGAGAAAGATGTTTCAGCAAATGTATTATGCACATTTGTGGTGGTCAGGGTTACATTTATCTCTCTGGTATGGTGTCTTTGAAGGAATGTTTTGCAATGCTTTCAGCTTTCTATTAATGTATTCAATATGTAATGGTAGTCTGGTGTGCTTAACATGGATGTACTGTAACATAGCAAACATTAAATCATTAAACTTGTGTCTTGTAACAGTACAGTCAGTGCACAGGACTGAATGAAAAACAGTGATGGCAACTGCTCTATATTGACCACCGGGTTGCCCTTTCACCCATATATAGAATTACAGTTACGCTCAGAAACAATATTGATGATGACTGCTACTGGAAGAGGAATACTGGGAACTATCACTATACATATAGATCGTATGATCCAGCGTGTTGTGCAGACTTTATTTGTATGCAACACATGCTACTATTAAATATACCCCGGAGCCATATGTGTAAGGATGAATCTGTATGCGTTATGTCAGCAGAGCATTTAAGTTCATTCGATTAATTTGTGTAGACACATGGCCCATGTTTAGTCCCACAGATTTGGGTCTTCTGTGCAGAAATCTTGGAACACAGCTAGGATTGAAGAGCTATCAGCTGTTCTTTGAGTGGTGAAGTCACAAAACAATTTGTGTTAAAGGGCTAGGAAACTCCGCAGACTGTTTCAAAGCAAGGGAAGCTAAAGTGAACGAGTGTCAATTAAAGGTGTTCCGTATTGACCAAACAAATGATTTCTCAATATTTGATGTGATTTTGTTGATAATTATATTATAAATGTGACAATAAGCTGATATGTTGTATGTGTTTGCACTGGTAAAGTGGCTGGTTTAGGCCTGTCACGGCCAACTTACCCCTGAAGATTTTTCATATTCTTTGTTTTTGGTTCAATCACAACAGTGACAGATATTAAAGTGCCCGTTATGCTATGTGAAAGGTTCATAATTTGGTTTTGAGAATCCCCTGCAACAGGTTGACATGCATGCAAGGTAAAAACTTGTATTTTCTTATAAAATGCATGTAAGTCTACCTTATTTCTCAACGACTCTCAAATGATTTGTTCGAAGAGTCATCTTTCCAAACCCCTCCTTTGTGTGAGGCTGCTCTGCTCTGATTGGTCCGATGACCCAGTCTGTTGTAATTGGTCTACTGCATACAGCGCAAGTCAGAAACAGAAGTCTATCACAGCTTGGTAGTAAAGACTCATGACTCAAAGTAGTAAGAATGACAGGCATTCTGTGTTATTCAACTCATTTCTAGACAATAGATGCCCACAGCTGATTAGCAGAACTATAACGTGAGTTAGCCAGAGACTTACAGCTGCACTGACTATTGTGTATACACAACACAACTGCATATTTCGCACGCTTAAATCATTGCAACAACTAACAATCATACTTACGGGTTGTGATTCGGAGGAGCAAACTGCTCCAAACAACCTGGGCACTGACCCATCTTTCAAGAACAACCAGTTTACGAATCCCACGTTGAACTTACAGAGATTGGAGAAGCAATGGTCAGTGAAATGACAGAAACACAGCAAAAGTTTGGGATTATACCGGTGTGGTATCTTAGTAAATATGAATTTTAATCATTGATTCTTCACAGCCTTGGCCTTTGGAAGTGAAAACAAACTGGATTTACTTTCTCAGCGCAGAGCACAGCGTCTTCTCGACATTACGTTATCCTCGCAAAAAAGCGCTAGTGTTTGAGGGGTGTTTTTGCGGCAGGCATTATGCAAATGTGGTAACTTGTGATGTGTGAACTTCACGACTCAATTAAGCGATTCAGAATCGACTCTTTCTTTTGAGAGACAAAAACTTTGTTTATGATGCGCTTTCAGCTTTACAACTTTGCAGACTGTTTACATTCACATACAGCTGCATTAAAGGTCGTTTTCAAAAATCCTTATTAGGGGCACTTTAACTTTTTCATTAAGGCAATATTTTTCCACTTAAATTGATTCCCAGGTCCATTTTACCTTTATAAGAGCAATTTGTAATCTTATAAGATGTATATGTCATATTGTATGTCAAATTCTTGCATTTAATTAATACATTCTGTTAGAGTAATAAGACACCATTACCAATCAAATGAAATCAGTATCAACTATTTTCTTAAATTAAACTAAAACTGCCAGTAGTGGTAAGTCGCTGTCTTAATGACTGAGTAGTTGAATATTTCATTCAACCAGTTTATTTAAACAGCTGATTCATTCAGGGACAAAGCAAGTGACTGTCTTCATGACTAAATCATTGAATCATTCACATAATTTAGTATGAAAAAAGCACAGTGTGTGGCTCAGAGACACAATGGTTCTGTTGTTGCTTCGTCTAGAACATTTTTGTTTCCAGTGTCGTTGATAAATTGTGCAAAAAAGACAATAGTGACAATATAGTGTCTTAAACTTAGCTCACAATATGAACTTCTTGTTTGAACTGATTACAATCATGCTGACAATTGATAAAAGCAAGTCTGCTCATGATATTGCTATTGTATAGACATGTTAAAAACAGGAACACTTTAGATTAGGGAACATTATTCACTATTAACTAGTTGTCTATTATCTTGCATATTACTAGCATATTGACTGTTTATTAGTACTTATAAAGCACATATAAAAATAAAATAAAATATAAATTCAGCATGACCATATTCTAGATGCCTTATACGAACCCAATACCTAAACATAACTACCTGACCTACTATCAATAATCAGAAAATTATTAGCCTTTTGAGGGAAAACTCTTAGTGAATGTGTTACCACACAAATCTAATCTGAAGAGATGAAAATCATGCAGACATTTTTTCTCCCGTATTAACACAAATACAGTACCTAGTGTAAATCAGTTTGTCTTTAATGGCATATAGCAGTTTTTTTCTTTATCAGTCTGTTTAGTAGATCCGCTGACCTTTTCCTGAAAGTCCCTTTGTCAGCCCTTGGAAAACAGTTTTAGGACTTTGAGAATAAGGTTTGCACTGGTGGCTAATTTTACTCGGTCTTCCTTCAGCCCAGTGACCCGTGCTCAGCTGAATCCATACTGCAGCGGCAGGACTTTCAGCTGGGAGCGATCCAACCGTTTTGGGGCTCTGGTGATGAAATACCAATGAAAGCCCTCTTAAAATAGAGGTTTAGTTTCATATGTCAAGTGCTCTTTGATAGAAGCGAATCTATATCCTTGTAATGAAGATCTCCAGCCGGACCTCATCAGCAGTTCTTGCTGAAAAATAAGCGAATGGTTGAAAATATTGATCATTGGCAACACGACAGTGCTGCTTTTGTATTACAAGTTCATGTTTGTCTTTCATCAAGATTTATATGCAGCAGACAATATTGATACCGAACAGGATGTGTCAGCAAAACACAGCGTAGTCTCGAAGACCTATGGCTAAGGCAAACATTACTACTACTATACCTCATAAGACTATAATATTTATTTATTTATTTATTTATTCTGGACAAAATATATATTAAATATGTTTTATATGTTGTGAATAATGAAATGCATTCTTGAAACTGAAAATATATATTTAGTTTAATATTCCAAATATACAGAAATATATTTAAAAACATATTTTCTATTCATTTATATTGATTTTTTTTTTCTTACAGCAGCCTACATTTTTGGTCTAAAAGCAAATGTAGATGGAATAGTCTACTAGAGTTTAAATTTAGATATATACAGTACAGACCAAAAGTTTGGAAACATTACTATGTTTAATGTTTTTGAAAGAAGTTTCTTCTGCTCATCAAGCCTGCATTTATTTGATCAAAAATACAGAAAAAAAACAGTAATATTGTGAAATATTATTACAACTTAAAATAATAGTTTTCTATTTGAATGTACTTTAAAAAATAATTTATTCCTGTGATGCAAAGCTGAATTTTCAGCATCATTACTCCAGCCTTCAGTGTCACATGTAACATCCAGTCTATCACATGATCATTTAGAAATAATTCTAATATTCTGATTTATTATGAGTGTTGGAAACAGTTCTGCTGTCTAATATATTTGATGAATAAAAGGTTACAAAAGAACTGCATTTATTCAAAAAAAAAAAAAAAAATTCTAATAATATATTTTCTTTACTATCACTTTTTTATCAATTTAACACATCCTTGCTGAATAAAAGTATTGATTTTATAAAAAGAAAAGAAATAAAAAATTACTGACCCCAAATCACTGACCAGTAGTGTATATTATTATTACAAAATATTTATATTTTAAAAACATAGCTTTTTTTGTTTTTTTACTTTTTATTCATCAAAGTATCCTAAAAAAGTATCACATGTTCTGAAAAAATATTAAGCAGCTGAACTGTTTCCAACGTTGATAATGAATCATCATATTAGAATGATTTCTAAAGGATCATGTGATAATGATCCTAAAAATTCAGCTTTGCATCACAGAAATAAATGATAATTTAAAGTATAATACATTTAAAAACTATTATTTTAAATTGTAATAATATATCACAACATTAAAAAAAAAATTCTGTTTTTGACTCAAAAATATTTTGATCAAATAAATGCAGGCTTGATGAGCAGAAGAAACTTCTTTCAAAAACGTTAAAAATAGTAATGTTTTGGTCTGTGCTGTATATATATGAAATCTGCACATATTTTCTTGGATTGAAAATGAATGGAGGACAAATTGCATTTTTATTTTTACATACACATTTTGTGAAACATATTTTTGCAAATTCAATGTAGGTTTAAGGTTTGATCAGATGTGAAATCCCTAGCAACCACCTTAGCAGCCGCATAGCAACACTTTAACACTTTGTGAATTTGTTACCTCATGGTATTGATGCAAATAACATTTCATTCAAATGTATTTTTTAGCAGTGCTCCAGTTTATTTAGAGAGAAAAAATCCAGAAACTATTGAAACAGCGTGTGGTAGCAGAAAGGCTTTTGTGTTTTCGTCTCAGCATGCTTTCTCAGGCTGCCTGCAATGAAAGATGAAGAGCGAGGAGAGCGTTTCGTTGACCGTCGCTCAAGCACTAACCTCCAGTCTCAGGCGTGATTTATTACCTGAAGCGCTCGGGAATGTTCAGAAAGACAGAGAGAAGATTAAAAACCGACATGATGAAAGTTTGTATCTGTACTTCTTGTTTGTCTGCTTTTTTCTGGTCTTTTCAATGTAAGCGAGGATTTTCTCGGAGTGTGAAAACACAACTGATGAGTCAGTTCTCAGTGTACATACAGCTTACAAATATTATATTACTATATTTCTCAGCCTTTGGCAAATTTTATTTATATCTTGATATTTACATTTCTGAAATCAAGTAAGAGTATTAAATCACCTCAATATTCATATCACTTTCAAAATCATTGTGAATACACTACTGAACCATTCAAAATGTTGAGGTTGGTGTGATTTTTAAATCTTTTTGAAAGAAAGGTCACCATGGCTGCATTTATTTGATCAATAATAAACAAAAAAGGCGCAATATTGTGAAATATTATTACAATTTACAATAACCATTTTCCATGTGAATATGTTAAAATATAATTTATTCCTCTGAATCCAGCATCATTAACACCGGTCTTCAGTGTCACATGATCCTACAGAAATCATTTTAATATAGAAACATTTCTGATTATTATCATTGTTGATATCAGTTGTGCTGCTTCATATTTTTCAAAGTTCAAAAGAACAGCATTCATTTCAAATATAAATCTTTTGTAAAATTATAAACTGTCACTTTTGAACAATTTAATGCATCATTGCCAATAAAAAAGTATTGGTTTATGGTTATTGGTTTATACTCACTGACCTCAAAGATTTGAGTGGTACTGTATGTACTGTATACCAGCAGCTACTGCTCGAGATTGGCGCATCACTGAATGATTTTGGCAAATTGATCTAAAATAAGATCTGCCCTTCATACTTTGCGGACTGTAACGAAGCAGAATATTTGAGTCCCAGCAAACGAAGCACGAACGCTGATGGTTAATGCAGGGGCTTCATATAAACAGTCTCTGCACTGTACAGATGAGCTGCAGCTATCAGAGAAACCAGGAAAGGCCACAATTATAATGTGCACGTTTTTCATTGATTTGTCTAACCTTTTTAAAATGTCACACTAATCGAAGGAGGTTTGTGGGTATAATTAGTTTTCCCTCCCCAATACAAGGGCAATTAGAAGAACCTGGGAGATAGAGTATGATTATTAATTACAGTATTTCAAAAATGATTACCATTTTGATCCAGTAAAGACTCATGATAAGCTGCACTATGGAACTTCCAGTTTAATTATATATATATATATATATATACACAGGTGCATCTCAATAAATTAGAATCTCGTGGAAAAGTTAATTTATTTCAGTAATTCAACTCAAATTGTGAAACTTGTGTATTAAATACATTCATTTCACACAGACTGAAGTAGTTTAAGTCTTTGTTTCTTTTAATTGTGATGATTTTGGCTCACATTTATCTAAAACCCACCAATTCACATTCTAATTCACAAATTTGAATACTTCATAAGACCAATAAAAATAATAATAAAAAAAAATTGTTGGCCTTCTGGAAAGTATGTTCACTTACTGTACATGTACTCAATACTTGGTAGGGGCTCCTTTTGCTTTAATTACTGCCTCAATACGGCGTGGCATGGAGGTGATCAGTTTGTGGCACTGCTGAGGTGGTCTGGAAGCCTAGGTTTATTTGACAATGGCTTTCAGCTCACACTTTTTCCTTCCACTCAACTTTCTGTTAACATGCTTGGATACAGCACTCTGTGAACAGCCAGCTTCTCTGGCAATGAATGTTTGTGGCTTACCTTCCTTGTGAAGGGTTATTTTCTTATGGACAACTATCAGATCAGCAGTCTTCCCCATGATTGTGTAGCCTAGTGAACCAAACTGAGAGACGTTTTGAAGGCTCAGGAATCATTTGCAGGTGTTTTGAGTCGATTAGTTGATTGGCATTTCACCATATTATAATTTGTTGAGATCGTGAATTGGTGGGTTTTTGATAAATGTGAACCAAAATCCTCACAATTAAAAGAACCAAAGACTTAAACTACTTAAACTACTTCAGTCTGTGTGCATTTAATTTATTTAATACATGTGTTTCACAATTTGAGTTGAATTACTGAAATAAATTAACTTTTCCACGACATTCTAATTTATTGAGATGCACCTGTATGTATATATATATATATATATATATATATATATTACAAATAATTACAAAAAACAACAAGTAACTAGCTGAATAAAATTATAAATTTTTAAACAGAAAGATATATATATATATATATATATATATATATATATATAATTTAGACATCTTTACATGTCATTAACAATATTTTTGCTAAATAATTAATGCAAGTGCTTTATCAAAAATATACATATACACAAGCTTATATACCTTCTTTTTCTTAATGTGTATGTTTGAGATGAAGGCAATACAGATGAACCTAACAGAAGTGAATGAATCTCATTGCTGATTGTCTCTGCAGAAACCGCAGCTTGCATTCTTTACCTCTCTCACAATGCGTCTACCGCGTTATGTGTGGCATTATGTGTGTGTATAATTTTGGCAGTACAACTAAAAGGACAAAAACACACACAGTGAACTTTCCAAAGTGTGTTTAATAAGGGTACTCGACAAATTGTGCATCTGTTTGATTGGATCTCCCACTACAGAGTCACTCTCAATTATTCATGCTTAAGTACATCAGCTCTGCTGCATTTACATTTATAACTCTCTTTGTCACTTTTATAGCAACTTTGAGGAGTGAAACAGTCAGTCTGGTTTTGCCATGCAGTGTGAGAGCATCTTACAATGGACACTTCAGACAACAAATCACACACACTAGTCAAGACTTCTGGTTTATAAATGGATTTAATTAACTTTCTGTGGGCAGCAGAGTTTGGATTTACACAAACCTTTGATGAATTAAAACCAAAATTATTTGACAAGGGATATACTGACTCTCAAATAAAAGAGCAGCTCTGATTGATCTTAAAATAGAAAGTGTTGTGTGGACCAAATGTTTTATACTAACACAATGGGCAGACGGATATTGAATTATTTAAAGGCAGTGTAGAAATATGTTGTTCCAAAAACTTACATTACAGATGTTTTAATTTAACTTAATGTGATGCATATTTGTCAGTCATAAATACATGAAACAGCTCTGATTTATCTAGCACTAAACTGAATGTGTTTTAAATACATAATAACTGTGTTTAAATATTTATTATTAAAATATTGTTTCAATCATATACATTTGAACTAATTTTATATTGATTGTTGCATAGCTACTCATATTTAATTTATGAACAAACTGAATTTGAATTTGAACAAATGCATTTTAAAAAATAGGATTTTTTTATGGATTTCCGTCCTTCTTTCATGTCTTTTACAGCCCCTGCTACTGCAGTATATGCTTTTATTTGGTCCTTTCTTGGCGCACAAATGAAAGAAAGTGGTATGGGTGTCTGACAATGAGGGTTGATACATGACAGAATTAATATTTTCGGTGAATAATTTCATTAAATGCTTGCCTATATAAGTTGACCAGTAATCATGCAAAGATGAATAATGTTCCAGTTTTACATGACTCTTCGGGTTTCTGGAGCACATTTGAGTTATGTTTTAGCTGTATTTTTTAATTTTATTTTATATTTAAGTTATGTTTTAATGCACTAATTTGCAGAATCACATATGTGTAACTACAACATTTAAAATATATTTAACCATAAATGCTTGCCAGTTCTTTCAGCAGTACACACACACACACATATTTCAAAGAAAATAGAAATAATTATGAAATTAGATATAATAATGGACTGCAATTATACTTTTTCAGGTCAGAAAGCACTTTAATGTTGAGATAACTGAGCTTTATATGAACTGAAACTATAATTAATTTTTCATTTAGTTGCAGTTAACATGCAGTTAAGTCTCTGAAAACATTATACTCAATTCACACCTATATATGTTCTTTTCAAGTATTATTTCCATAAAAAGTTGTTCTACTGTGCCTTTTTCACACGTGTATAGTCACTTTCACAAATGTGAGAAACTTTGACTTATTTTTTTACTGTCCTTGTGCAATAGTGGTATTAATACAATTTGCAGATTTATACAATACAAGAAATTTTGAGAAATGTTATATTTAAAGAATCTGCTGATTCAGATAACGCCAGTTTATTTTTTTGCTACTTTTTATGCTTGTGATATTTCGTATTGTTCAAGATGTTTATGATAGGGTGCATGTAAACAGCACGGAATGAATGAACAGCAGCCGGATCAGTGGATATTATAAAGCTTCCCTGTAAAGCCCTGAGGAAAAGCAGTAGGCATTGTGTCAGCATCCCGCCTTTGTTCGTTTTACTTTTTACAGTCTCTTCATCTTCTTTTTTTTCCCTACGAAAATTGAAACCACCGGTTCCTACATTTATCATGACATCGGCAGAAAAACAAAACCCAACCCTGTTTTTGGTCTCTTTTCCTCTCGCCTGGATGAATTGGATTCTGACAAGTCAGCCTTTTGATACATATCTTCTGGGTATTGTTGACCAAGAATATGGTACAATTCGCAGACTTGATGCTTTCGCTGCAATCCCATCCAGACAATGACTTTAATTCACAGCCAGGGAGTTGCACACTTTAGTCTTGTCCTACGACTACTGCCAATGTTCAACAGCTGCCTGTGGCTCTGTGTAATAAAACATTCTAATGCTTCCTTAGAAATGGGCCACTAAAAAACTCACATCCTCAGTTTCTGGTTATTGTGGGGTTAATTCACCTGACACTAATTCACGTTTGCTGTTGTTAGTCACTTCACCTGCCGCTCAATAAGACCCCATGCAGTTCTTTAATGAACACTGTTTTCTGGAAGTAAAAACAACAAGAGCAAACATTAGCTTTTTTTTTTTTAAGACCAAGGGTTATAACAAGTCTTAAAATACATACAAGAATGTTTTTTTTGTAAAACGTAGTTTTGAAGAGGAGCAGGGGGGACCTGTCAGCCATATACTGTACACACCTCTACTCAACATATATTTTATAGAGAAACATAAATGCGATTTGAATTTGTTTAAGCAGTGCTGGATGTGATTAAATACATTATTCAACAAATAATTTGACCAAGACATCAAACTGTGTCATTTAGAGTAGCTCCTCCGATCACGTCTTCTTGCTATGTGAATTTGCAGGCCAAAGTTCAACAAAACAAACAAAATGTGACATTTCTTCTCCTGAGCTTATATTTCTGGTCTCCCACTGTCACATACGTATAACTAAAGGAACAGTGTCTTGTTGTTCCTTTCCAGAAAGCTCTCAAAACCTGCTCGAACTGCCTTCAACTTTCAAGAAACAGTTGAAAGCAGCATTTACCCACTCCCCAACCCTAAACCAATGCACTTTAAATAAATAAATCATTCATAACCTAGTGATCTAGCATACTGTGAATATGCTTTTTGAATAAAAGCATCTGTTAAATGCATAAATGTAAATATGTTTGAATGAAAGTCTATGGTATAAAAAGTCTAGTGTCATTACCCCTTAAAGGGACAGTTCACCTAAAAATGACCTGAAACCTGAGAGAGTTCTGTCCTTCCGATGAATGTCCTGTCCCCAAAAACGTTGACGCGTCACAAAATGTTTAACGTATTACATATGAATCAAATTTATTACTAAAACAAAAAATTATGTGTGTGGACATGTTCTAATGCTGGCATACCATCTCTGATATTAACTGAGGCACCAGCCGTTAAGGTCTGTCTATATGATTTTTACTCCACAAGGAAAAATGATCAGAACATCACACAACGATCAAGAACCCACCTGATTTCCTCAGACAAGCAGCTGTTAATGATGACAGCCGGTTGTTGAAAACACCTCCTCACTTCTAAAGCATGAGAAATGTGCCAACAAAAGATAAAAATCACCAGCAGGAAAGTGATATGTCTTTTGACAGGAAGCATTAACATCTGATTCACCGGGCTTAATAAAAGTTTGATTGTGTGAGACTGAGATCATCACTGTTAAATCATGTGTGATAAAGAAGTGCACTTAATTGTATTACACATGCACTTGTAATGTACTTCAGATCTTAAAAATATGAAATAAAAGACACTTTCATGACTATGTTTCTTAAATACACATTTAAACAAGTGCACTTTGCAATAATCTCAAATCACACATTTTACTTTAAAGAACCTATTGAACTAAATGTAACTAACGCACGGGTAAAATATTTGATTATAATTTGAACTGTAGCATTATTTGATATTACAGTTTAACTGTTTTACCAGTAGTAAGCTGCAACTCTTTCCTTTTTTACAAATAAGTAATTACAAATATATGTAAATACAAGTCTCAATAGAAAGGACATTGAAGTTTATTTTAGTTTACCATAAATG
The DNA here is from genome assembly GCF_963082965.1 of Carassius carassius. Taxonomy (NCBI): domain Eukaryota; kingdom Metazoa; phylum Chordata; class Actinopteri; order Cypriniformes; family Cyprinidae; genus Carassius; species Carassius carassius. The sequence continues at coordinate 4,120,245 of NC_081758.1, read as the reverse complement.
CTTCTCAACACATTCAGCACTTTAACCACACTGCAAAGACAATATCATTATGAAATTAAATATAAATTTGTACTTATGTCCTACTTATGTGGGTAAAAAATAAAATAAAAATAAAAAAAACTCTAAATTACATTGCATTTAGTAAAATTACAAGTAGTCAGAAGAAATTTAAAGACGTATTGGGACAAAATTAGGAGATCTTGCCATTGTTGCTCATCACCAAGGCGATTTTGTTGTTTATTGTCAGAATACACACCTACACCTTTTTTATAATTTTTTATATAATTTTCTATATTTTTTCTTAGAATTTGAATTAGAATAGAGAGAGCTAAAGTTAGAAGGAAATAAATAAATAAGATATATAAGTCAACATGATGACATACTGAGTCATTAAATTAGGATATTAAAGATTTTTTTTTTTACATACTACGTCAATTATGAGATAAAACTTTACAATTATGACATCTTAAAATCATGAGAAAATAATAAATTATTAAAAAAGTCAAAATTGTAACAATAATTATAATAATAAAAAAAAAAATCACAGTGTTTTTCATAATAATAATTTACCAAAACATTATCATTATTATTTTCATTATTCCGTGGCATAATATGCTCACATAGATACAAAGTGAGCGATGTAAGTTATTATAAAATTACACGTAGAGATGTACTTATGTCTTACTATAGTGGGTCAAATAAATAAATAAAAATAAACATTCTAAAGTATCTAATTAAATTCAAAACTTAAATTCTACATTCAAACTGTAATGCATTTTATTTAATTGCAATTGATATGCAATAAGCTGTTCGAAAACATTGCATTATTCAGTTTGCACTATTAATTTAAAGCATATAATTTTTTATAGTAAGTACTCTTTTTGAACGTATGATAAAGTGCACTTCTTTTTCACAAGGGTGGCTCTTTTCTGGGATTCCTGAAGACCTTGAGCATTTGTTTGTTTGTATCCAGTGATTTCATCTATATAAGTGCTTCAATAAGAAACCGAGTTGCCCTTTCATCCCTGGATTGCTTAAGAACAAAACTGTCCAAAGAGAGAGCACACTCAGGTAAATTTTTAATAGCTGAGGCCATCAGCTGGGAGAATTAGTTATGACAGAAGAAATGCGGTGAAGGAAGGGAACTCTGTAACCAAAGGCTCAGGAGCCATGAAATATTTATGCCTGAATATGAAGCGAAGGCCTGCACCGTCCTTCACCGTCTGTGTCTCGCTCCCTCAACAGGCCCGCAGATCCATGTGGCATAGTGTGCGTTTCATCTGTAGCATCTGAGTGCATTAGAATTATTCCAAAAACAAATCAAAGTTTGATGCTGCTCTGTCTTTGAACATGAAATCAAAATAGAGTTGAAGTTACAATTTTCCTGGGCTATCATACATCATAAATTGCTCTATAACCGTGTTAAACCAAGCTGGTCATCAGGCATGTCTGCTGGGATCTCAGCTTCCATCAACAGCTTCAGAGATATAAAACGCCCCGGGAAACATTTCCCATCAGGTTAGCCAGCAGAAGAGAGAATGCTAGTGTGTGGCAGATAAAGCAGGTACACAGGCCAGATCTGAGCGCCTACTGTTCTCATCTGGCTGATTTCAGACTAGTTTGGGGGTTTAATTTATTTATTTATTCATTTATTTTTGAGCTAAATAGATAGATATACAAATTTATCTACTCTACAATTTCAAATGAGATCTTAACAATTTTAGACATTTTGCATAGTGTTTTTTTTTTCTTCTTGGATAAAGAATATCACATGCTCTCATTCTCAACTGATTTTACCCCCAAAACAGCAAATTGCAGTCTTGTGTTAATTTGAGTGGATAGTGTTGGAAAAAAAATAACAAACACTTAAACGTGGTTCATTCTGACTGCAAAATGGAGTTTTGTCAGAGATTAAAGCAAGATTTTATAACTCTATCAAAGCTGAGGTTTGACTTACTCTATCCCAGAAGTGTCAACTCAAATTGTTTTTAGAGATTTTTTAGGATAAACATATGAGAACATGTTTTGGTAAATCATGATTATGACATAAATGTCGTAATTATGACATACAAGTCAAAATTATTACATACTAAGTCATAGTTTTGAGGTAAAAGAAAATCATGACATAAAAAAAATTATAATTATGAATTTAACAGTCATGACATAAAAAGATAAAATTGTGACATACTACATCAATTATGAGATACAATGCTGGAATTATGACGAGTTGAAATTATGAGATACACAATCATGGCATAAATTGAAATTATGAGAAAAAGTCAAAATTACAAGATAGAAAGATAAAGTGTTTATTTATTTATTTATTTTACATTTAGTCTTCTTTACTATAAATATGCCTGGTTTTTATGGCAAAAAACAAAAACAAAAAAAAAATCTTGATTCTCGATTTTAAGATTTTTAACAAGTCAACTTCAAAATGTAACTATTACATGATTTAAGTAATGTTTTCTTTATTAACCTTCTAGTAAAAAATAAATAAATAAATACATAAATAAATATTTCAAGTGAACCACACATGTTGTCAGTATGATCACTTGTTAAATATCAATGTCAAATATCATGTTTTTGCAAAAAAAGATGCAATAACTACAACTACATTTTGTACAAACTTGTTTTATGCATATTATATGTTCAGAAATAATAATAAGAAAATGCTTTAAAAAATCTCAAAAGTCAAGCTAATTCAAAATGTACAAAAATGAAAGTGAAGTGACATACAGCCAAGTATGGTGACCCATACTCAGAATTCATGCTCTGCTTTTAATCCATCCAAAGTGCACACACACAGAGCAGTGATAACACACACACACTGTGAACACACACCCTGAGCAGTGGGCAGCCATTTATGGAGAGAGAACTGTACATGCACTCCTATTCCACTTCCCACGCTTCTTTGTCAACACACAAGTTGTTCCTTTACAGAGTGCGTCACACATGAGTGGTTCATCACGTGCACCGACATGCAGTTGGATCATTCTTTTCTCTTTACTGTTAACATTGGCATACTGTCAAAATTTCAAATTTTAACATTGGGTGATATTTTTATACAAAATCGTAATTTCTCAATTCATAAAAAAAAATAAAAATAAAAACAGCACAGCCCTAACTATAAAAAAATCCACTTATGAGCAATCAAGTGTCAAGAGAAAGCTGCAGTGACAGCATCTACAATACCAGCAGAGCTCAAATGAAACATGCCAGTCAAAACCTCTTCCTAAACCTACTATGCACACTTTTAGACATACTGTATGATGCAAATATTACCCTCCTGCTGGAGAGAAGGAGCCCATTCTTACATTCCTATGACTTCTGGCTGTTTTCCAGTGAGTGAAGACCTGAAAAGTGCCAGATGGTTCTCTAGAGCACATCCTAACTAACTGCTGAGCAACTAGCCCAGTGTGGGATTGTCAAGGGATGGTCAAAGGATTGTTTGAACTGCTTCTCACTCTCTGGTCTCATTGCAATCCACTTAGTACTCCATTAGATCTATAGATGGTTGTCTGTATGCTTCACACAGGAAGAGGAACTTTGTGAGGAGTCTGTTCTTTGAAATCAGTTTTGTTTCCTTAGCATGCACTTCATATGGTGTTCGCTTCAGCTAGATGTTTGCTGATGACAAAAAGTATTTTTATTCTTCTCTTAATTAATTTGGTCTTTTCTCATACGTTTGATGTTTAATGTGATAATTGACTTTTTATCTCATAATCTTGACTTTTCTCAAACTAGAAACCACTCTGCAAATTATAGCCTATTTTAAAAAGAAACCATGCAAATTACCATTTTCTTTAAGTTGTATCCTTCAAATACAGTGGCATTTTTCATAATATCGTAGAGATGACTTCACATGACATCAACACCTCTGTGCAGCTGTGGTTGTACAGTAAGTACAATGGACCGCTCCCCATAATATCGAAGTAAGTGCACATCATTGATCATTGTTCCCACTAAAATATTTTCTCATAGCATGACATCTGCAGTTTAGTTTAAAGATGAATGATTGTGAATCTATAGCGCTCCCCGCTGTCAATTATGTCATAAAACATAATTCACCCCAAAAAGATGTGATGTGGTTGACGATTTGAGATTTGGATTTCCTCAGAAAAAAAGAATGAAGCACTTTATTCAGCAGAGATCATAAACATGAGTAAGTCTATTTTTATTTATTTATATACTTGTACTAGTTTTCACATATAGTGTAAACATTTTACTACAACCCGAATTCCGGAAAAGTTGGGACGTTTTTTAAATTTGAATAAAATGAAAACTAAAAGACTTTCAAATCACATGAGCCAATATTTTATTCACAATAGAACATAGATAACATAGCAAATTTTTAAACTGAGAAAGTTTACAATTTTATGCACAAAATGAGCTCATTTCAATTTTGATTTCTGCTACAGGTCTCAAAATAGTTGGGACGGGGCATGTTTACCATGGTGTAGAATCTCCTTTTCTTTTCAAAACAGTTTGAAGACGTCTGGGCATTGAGGCTATGAGTTGCTGGAGTTTTGCTGTTGGAATTTGGTCCCATTCTTGCCTTATATAGATTTCCAGCTGCTGAAGAGTTCGTGGTCGTCTTTGACGTATTTTTCGTTTAATGATGCGCCAAATGTTCTCTATAGGTGAAAGATCTGAACTGCAGGCAGGCCAGGTTAGCACCCGGACTCTTCTACGACGAAGCCATGCTGTTGTTATAGCTGCAGTATGTGGTTTTGCATTGTCCTGCTGAAATAAACAAGGCCTTCCCTGAAATAGACATTGTTTGGAGGGAAGCATATGTTGCTCTAAAACCTTTATATACCTTTCAGCATTCACAGAGCCTTCCAAAACATGCAAGCTGCCCATACCGTATGCACTTATGCACCCCCATACCATCAGAGATGCTGGCTTTTGAACTGAACGCTGATAACATGCTGGAAGGTCTCCCTCCTCTTTAGCCCGGAGGACACGGCGTCCGTGATTTCCAACAAGAATATCAAATTTGGACTCGTCTGACCATAAAACACTATTCCACTTTGAAATAGTCCATTTTAAATGAGCCTTGGCCCACAGGACACGACGGCGCTTCTGGACCATGTTCACATATGGCTTCCGTTTTGCATGATAGAGCTTTAGTTGGCATCTGCTGATGGCACGGCGGATTGTGTTTACCGACAGTGGTTTCTGAAAGTATTCCTGGGCCCATTTAGTAATGTCATTGACACAATCATGCCGATGAGTGATGCAGTGTCGTCTGAGAGCCCGAAGACCACGGGCATCCAATAAAGGTCTCCGGCCTTGTCCCTTACGCACAGAGATTTCTCCAGTTTCTCTGAATCTTTTGATGATGTTATGCACTGTAGATGATGAGATTTGCAAAGCCTTTGCAATTTGACGTTGAGGAACATTGTTTTTAAAGTTTTCCACAATTTTTTTACGCAGTCTTTCACAGATTGGAGAGCCTCTGCCCATCTTTACTTCTGAGAGACTCTGCTTCTCTAAGACAAAGCTTTTATAACTAATCATGTTTATTAATCACTAGATGTTCTCCCAGCTGAATCTTTTTAAAACTGCTTGCTTTTTTAGCCATTTGTTGCCCCCGTGCCAACTTTTTTGAGACCTGTAGCAGGCATTAAATTTTAAATGAGCTAATTAAGTGGATAAAAGTGTAAAATTTCTCAGTTTAAACATTTGCTACGTTATCTATGTTCTATTGTGAATAAAATATTGGCTCATGTGATTTGAAATTCCTTTAGTTTTCATTTTATTAAAATTTAAAAAACGTCCCAGCTTTTCCGGAATTCGGGTTGTAGTTAGACTTTTTCCAAAGACTTTTTCCAAATTATAATTCCTGACTAAATGTATAATCAAGTGAAACATTATGAAGTTTCAATAACAATATACAATACTATACCCTTCAAAAGCTTGATGTAAAGAATATAAATATAACAAATAGATAACTGTAGCAAACAATGCTGTTCTTTCAATTTATCCCCCCTAAAAAACCTGAAAGAATATTCTAAGCTCTTTTCAACATTAATAATAATAATGCTAATAATAACAATAAAAGTTTTTTTGTTTAATTGTTTGTAGAAAATCAGATAATTAAAAGGATTTCTGAAGGATTGTGTGACTGGAGTAATGATGCAAAAAATTAAGTTTGAAAGTCAGCTTTGATTGTTCCTGATAAACTGTTTAACTGCACTCGCAAGTGTATATTAAATTATGTTCTGGGATAATTAAATATATTATAAATAACCTACAAACATAAAATGATATACATTTATTTTGTCCTCACATTCTTTCTTGTAACTCCTCCCTCTCAGTGGCACAGATGACTGAATGGCTCATTATGCAGCTCATTATGCAGGCCTTTGTCTTCTCAGGTGTAAATCACAATGATATTCATGGTAGTTGACGCCTACTCGCATATGAATTTTACCAACAAAAATTGTCTTAGAAAGTTTAAATCAATATATTGTTTTCTGTGAGTGAGTAAACAAGATGATTTTCACATTATTTAGAAAGAAAATTTCCAGGCTACAAGCTCCAGTTCTCAAAAATCCCAGGAAGCAATGTTCTGTATGTGTTTTATTGCCTTATTCAAGTGATTTAACATTTGTAGTTTTTCACTAACAACGCGGAACATTTTTTTTCCCCTCAAAAACACAATCATGTACATTAGGGGTGTAACGGTACGCAAAAATCACGGTTCGGTACGTACCTCGGTTTTAAAGTCACGGTTCAGTTCATTTTCGGTATAGTAAGGGAAAGAACTGGAAACATTAAACTGCAGGTTGTTTATTACTATAAACTTTTTTTAACAATTTGTTAAAAATACTTATTTTTAAATACTTTTTAATAAAATATATATACAATTAAAAAAGAATAAGAAATAAAATACTGCTGCAAAGTTCTCCACTAAATAAAATACTCTCTGTCTCAAACCAATATCATATAATAAAATATTCTCCACACCGCAGACTGAGGACAACTTCACAATGACCGATGCACACTCTTTCTCCTCCTTCTCCCCACTCTCAGAGATGGACGTCTCCGAACTTCTCCTGTCCAATCATCCTACTACTTGTCCACTTGATCCGATCCCCACTCACCTCCTTCAAGCGATCTCTTCTTCAGTCATACCTTTGCTTACTCACGTTATCAACTCCTCTCTTCACTCTGGAACATTTCCCTCAGCATTCAAGCAGGCTCGGGTAAGCCCACTGCTCAAGAAACCATCACTAAATCCAGCGCTTCTTGAAAACTACAGACCGGTATCCCTTCTTCCATTTATTGCAAAGACACTTGAGCGAGCTGTGTTCAACCAGTTTTCTATATTCCTTGTACAGAACAACCTCCTGGACAGCAACCAATCTGGCTTCAAAAGTGGCCACTCAACTGAGACTGCTCTGCTCTCGGTTACTGAAGCCCTGCGACTAGCAAGAGCAGCTTCAAAATCCTCGGTACTCATCTTACTGGACCTTTCTGCTGCTTTTGACACTGTTAATCACCAGATTCTCCTGTCCACCCTCAGAAAGATGGGCATCTCTGGAACAGCACTCCTGTGGGTTAAGTCCTACCTCTCTGACAGATCCTTCAGTGTGTCTTGGAGGGGTGATGTTTCAAAGTCACACCACCTTGCTACTGGGGTTCCTCAAGGCTCAGTACTTGGACCACTTCTCTTCTCCATCTACATGACATCATTAGGATCTGTCATTCAGAAGCATGGCTTTTCTTATCACTGCTACGCTGATGACACCCAACTCTACCTCTCATTCCAACCAGATGACCCGACGGTAGCTGCTCGCATTTCAGCCTGTCTGAGTGACATCTCTAGCTGGATGAATGACCATCACCTTCAGCTTAACCTTACGAAGACAGAACTCCTGGTGATTCCAGCTAACCCATTGCTTCATCACAACTTCTCTATACAGCTGGGCTCATCAACCATTACTCCTTCGAGGACAGCTAGAAACCTAGGAGTTGTGATGGATCATCAGTTAAGCTTCACAGACCACATTGCTACAACTACCCGGTCCTGCAGGTTTGCCTTATACAACATTAGGAAGATTAGACCCTTCCTGTCAGAGCAAGCAACCCAACTTCTTGTCCAAGCTCTTGTTCTCTCCAGACTGGACTATTGTAATGCTCTCCTGGCGGGCCTTCCTGCATGTACTGTCAAGCCTCTGCAATTGATTCAGAATGCAGCAGCGAGGGTTGTCTTCAATGAGCCAAAGAAAGCTCACGTTACTCCGCTCCTCATCAGGTTACACTGGCTACCAGTAGCTGCTCGCATCAAATTCAAGGTACTGATGCTAGCCTACAAGACGACCACTGGCACGGCACCAACTTACCTAAACTCATTGGTTAAATCTTATGTGCCCTCCAGAAGTTTGCGCTCTGCAAGTGATCGACGCCTTGTGGTACCATCCCAAAGAAGTTCAAAATCACTCTCAAGGACCTTTTCCTGGACTGTCCCCAGCTGGTGGAATGACCTCCCAATCTCAATTCGTACAGCTGAGTCTTTACTCATTTTCAAGAAACAGCTAAAGACTCATCTTTTTCGCCTGCACTTAACCAACTAACACTAGCACTTTTCCTTTTCTTGTCTTTTAATTTAAAAAAAAAAAAAAAAAAAAAAAAAAAAAAAAAAAAAAACCTACCTATGCGTTCTATACTAGACTAACTGAGACTTGTCATGGCACTTGTATACTGTTGCTGTTCTCTTGTTGACCTGACTGCTTCTGTTGTTCTCATTTGTAAGTCGCTTTGGATAAAAGCGTCTGCTAAATGATTAAATGTAAATGTAAATATAAATAAATAACTATGATTACAGTGCAGCATTACCAATCCCAGCTTGTAGGCCTGCTCATATTTAAGTGATGTTTGATTGTAGTGATGTTCACACTCGCGTGATGCCTTTTGAAAACCTTAGGCCGGTGACACACTGGCATATTGCACCTGTCAAACATAGTCTATTTTGCCGTCAATACTGTTGACGGTGTCCTTTATCAGTAGGCTTTATATTTATGCTCAAAATGAAGTATAGATATTGTTGTCGTGAAGACAAGATCCTGGTCTGTCGACGGTCTCCCTCTATGTCACCTACAGTAGCAGCAGCGTGCCAGCGCCGCGTCAGGCGCGATTCTGGTGTGTAAAGACACAGAAAACGCAAAGCAGCCATCACGCAACTGACACGCAGCAGAAACGCCAACCTCACGCCACACAGCCAGTGTGTCACCGGCCTTAGAATCAGCTGCAGGGCGGGATTTGAGCTGAAAGCGGAGACTTCCGCCACTTAATATGTTTGTTTGGAAACACAAAAATGTACTTATGTTGCGCACACAAAATATTGCATTTGGTCATCCGGTACACACGTGCACCGTACCGAAAGCCCTGTACCAAAACGGTCCGGTACGAATACACGTACAGTAACACCCCTAATGTACATACATGCTGCTCACATATTATCATAGCCCAGTTTGTGCTGATTACAGTGAGATTAGACTTTACTCATTTGGATGTGTATAAGAAACTGAAAAAAGCACAAATGTCAGGGCATGACAAAACTTCTCCAGGCCCCAAAAACGAAACGAAAACAGGTTTAAAAATCATTCCTTACTTCATTACTTTTCTCATGCCAGGAAAAAGAGTGTGTACGCATGGTCTAGAATGTCTGTAAGATGTGTACATATTTACACCATGTTATTTTTTTTATAATCCTGATATGAACGTACAAAATTGCATATGAAATTTATATTCCTCTTTTTTGCGTACACAACGTTTATAAATGAGACCCCTGCACTGTTTTGTTGTGCTCCGTGTCCCAGTTTCTCATTAGTCTGATTAGTTTGATTGTTAATATTATTCTAGATGTTTCTCCTTAGTTCCCTCATTATCCTGAGTTTAAAAACCCCAGTCTGTTCTGTTAGTGTTTGTCGGATCTTGAATGTCTTCCATGTGCTCTATGTTCCCTATCTGGATTATTAAAGACACTTGTTTTGTGAATTCCAGGGAATACCAGGGAGACAAGTCTCTCAAGAACCATACCAAACTGATCCTGTTGGTCGCTAACATCACCAGCTACCATGGACAACTAGTATAACCTTTATTTAACCAGAAAAGACTCTCTGAGGTAAAAAAATCTTTCACAGGAGTGACCTGGTCAAAATGAGAAGAAATACAGTAAGTTTCATCATATACTTACACAGTATGTGTAAGACTAATCATCTTCCCTTATTATGACTTCTTTAAAATGATCCAAAGACAGCAATTTCTGTAGCTTCAATTTCGATTGAAGGTGATTCCAGTCAGATGAGGCTGGATACACAAAAAAAAAGCTTTCTTCCCTAATTCAGATGGAACAGCGAGAATGTAATAGTTTGAAAACATAGAAAATCTAAATATTTATCAACAGTTTTCTGTTGTACAAGACAACAAAGATAAGGCAACATCCCCAAGATGGCTTTATAAATAATTTAGTACTAATGCATTTTTCTCCTACTAGACAAAGAGGGCCAACCCACTCTGTTATACAAGGCACAATGATGAGTTGAGGGTTTACAATTTGATATAAATCTTAGAGCACCATGATAAACAGCATCTAAAGTAGAGACAAGATATGAAAGTGCAAACTGATACACTATGTCACCGAAATCAAATACAGATTAAAAAAAAGTAGCAGAAACTAATTTATTTCATCTCATTAAATGACAAACAAAGAGAACAGCAGGTCCCTTTCTTCTGAGGGGGAGTTCGTCCCTCGCTTGAGGGATAACAGCGGCCCCCTCAGGTATCGCGGCAAGGGGTGATCTCCAAGCAGGAAAAAACTGTCACGGTGTCTGGGTTGTGTTCCCTGGGGTTCCACTAGGTGTCCTCAGTTCCCACGGTGTTTATCATATTATCACTTCCTGTCTCCTTATTTGGTCACCTTCCTCCTTGTTTAGTTAATTGATTGTTCCCCACCTGTCTCCTGTTTCCCCATTATCCTTTTGTGTATATAACCAGGTCTGTCTTAGTATGTGTCACGGAGTCGTTGTTTAATTCATGTCCGTAATCTTGTCGTGCTCTTGCCTTGTGTCCTTGTTTGTTTATGTTTGGTTTGGTTTGGTTTTGTTTGGTATCGACCTCTGCCTGGACTGTTTACCCTTTTGGATTGCCCTTAATAAAAGACTTACTCGCAATTGGTTCTATCTCCGTGCCTCATTGGATCCCTGCTGTGACAGAACGACTCCGTCATTCGAGGAACCAGCGGTATGTCGTCTTTCCGTTCCCCAGCCAAGATGGCAGAGCGGCGCGCCAAGTATCTTCGGTTGATCGCCCTCCGCCAAGAGGGAAATGAAGTGGGTGCCCTGGCTCAGGTGTTCTGGTCCCTGGCCGAGGGCATGGGCTACAATGATGCGGCCCTCAAGGACTATTTCAATGGCGGGCTGGATGATCCAGTGTCTCAGGAGGAGATGGCGCAGTTAGAGACACTGAAATTCTGGGAATTCGTGCGCTACCTGCAGCATCGGCTTCGGTGGGATGCCCCAGCCACTCCTGTCTCTTCCGGCGGGGTGGTCGTCAGCCCAGCACCACTGCCCAGGATTGCAACCAGCCAAGCGCCACAAACCAAGATGACCGCCAGTCCAGCACCACTGCCCAGGATGGCTACCAGCCAAGCGCCACAGCACAAGATGGCCGCTAACCCAGCGCCAATGCCCAAATTGGCCACCGTTCCAGCGCCACAACCCAAGATGGCCGCCAGTCCAGCACCACTGCCCAGGATGGCTACCAGCCAAGCGCCACCATCCAAGATGGCCGCCAGTCCAGCATCACTGCCCAGGATGGCTACCAGCCAAGCGCCACAGCACAAGATGGCCGCTAACCCAGCGCCAATGCCCAAATTGGCCACCGTTCCAGCGCCACAGCCCAAGATGGCCGCCAACCCAGCGCCAATGCCCAAATTGGCCACCAGTCCAGCGCCACAGTACAAGATGGCCGCCAGCCCAGCGCCAATGCCCACTTTGGCCAACGGTTCAGTGCCACAGCCCAAGATGGCCGTCAGCCTAGCGCCACAGCACAAGATGGCCGCTAACCCAGCGCCAATGCCCAAATTGGCCACCGGTCCAGCGCCACAGTACAAGATGGCCGCCAGTCCAGCACCACAACCCCAGATGGCCGCCAGACCAGCACCACAGTACAAGATGGCCGCCTGTCCAGAGTCATGGCCCAAGATGGCTGCTTGCCCAGCGCCGCTGCACAGGATGAGAGTCTCAGCTGACCCTCCAGAGTCGAGTCAGGTGCCCGTGGACCCTCCGGAGTCGAGTCAGGTGCCCGTGGACCCTCCGGAGTCGAGTCAGGTGCCCGTGGACCCTCCGGAGTCGAGTCAGGTGCCCGTGGACCCTCCGGAGTCGAGTCAGGTGCCCGTGGACCCTCCGGAGTCGAGTCAGGTGCCCGTGGACCCTCCGGAGTCGAGTCAGGTGCCAGTGGACCCTCCGGAGTCGAGTCAGGTGCCAGTGGACCCTCCGGAGTCGAGTCAGGTGCCAGTGGACCTTCCGGAGTCGAGTCAGGTGCCAGTGGATCCTCCGGAGTCGAGTCAGGTGCCAGTCACCGCTGATCCTCCAGAGTCAGGGCTAGTCACCGCTGATGCTCCAGAGTCAGGGCTAGTCACCGCTGATCCTCCAGAGTCGAGTCAGGTGCCAGGGAACTCTCCAGAGTTAGGGCTTATCACCGGTGACCTTCCAGAGTCAGGGCTTATCACCGGTGACCTTCCAGAGTCAGGGCTAGTCACCGATGACCTTCCAGAGTCAGGGCTAGTCACCGATGACCTTCCAGAGTCAGGGCTAGTCACCGATGACCTTCCAGAGTCAGGGCTAGTCACCGATGACCTTCCAGAGTCAGGGCTAGTCACCGATGACCTTCCAGAGTCAGGGCTAGTCACCGATGACCTTCCAGAGTCAGGGCTAGTCACCGATGACCTTCCAGAGTCAGGGCTAGTCACCGATGACCTTCCAGAGTCAGGGCTAGTCACCGATGACCTTCCAGAGTCAGGGCTAGTCACCGATGACCTTCCAGAGTCAGGGCTAGTCACCGATGACCTTCCAGAGTCAGGGCTAGTCACCGATGACCTTCCAGAGTCAGGGCTAGTCACCGATGACCTTCCAGAGTCAGGGCTAGTCACCGATGACCTTCCAGAGTCAGGGCTAGTCACCGATGACCTTCCAGAGTCAGGGCTAGTCACCGATGACCTTCCAGAGTCAGGGCTAGTCACCGATGACCTTCCAGAGTCAGGGCTAGTCACCGATGACCTTCCAGAGTCAGGGCTAGTCACAGATGACCTTCCAGAGTCAGGGCTAGTCACCGATGACCTTCCAGAGTCAGGGCTAGTCACCGATGACCTTCCAGAGTCAGGGCTAGTCACCGATGACCTTCCAGAGCCAGGGCTAGCCACCGATGACCTTCCTGAGTCAGGGCTAGCCACCGATGACCTTCCTGAGTCAGGGCTAGCCACCGATGACCTTCCAGAGTCAGGGCTAGTCACCGCTGATGCTCCAGAGTCAGGGCTAGTCACCGATGACCTTCCAGAGCCAGGGCTAGCCACCGATGACCTTCCTGAGTCAGGGCTAGCCACCGATGACCTTCCTGAGTCAGGGCTAGCCACCGATGACCTTCCTGAGTCAGGGCTAGCCACCGATGACCTTCCAGAGTCAGGGCTAGTCACTGTTAACCCTCCAGAGTCAGGGCTAGTCACCGCTGATGCTCCAGAGTCAGGGCTAGTCACCGTTGACCTTTCAGAGCTGAGACAAGTCACCGGTGATCTTCAAGGACTGAGTCAAGTCACCGGTGATCTTCAAGGACTGAGTCAAGTCACCTCTGATCTTCATGAACAAAGGCAAGTCACCTCTGATCTTCATGAACAAAGGCAAGTCACCTCTGATCTTCATGAACAAAGGCAAGTCACCATTGATCTTCATGAGCAAAGGCAAGTCACCATTGATCTTCATGAGCAAAGGCAAGTCACCATTGATCTTCATGAGCAAATACAAGTCACCAATGATCTTCATGAGCAGTGTCAGGCCAGCACCGATCTTCTGGAGTCCAGTAGAGACACCATGGAATTACCAGAGTCTCGTCCTCCCGTTGATCCGGCCGCACGGAAGTGGTGGGCTTCTGATCCGCCCTGGGGGCTTTGTGCATCGACCACAGGGATGTGGTGGTCTTCTGATCCGCCCTGGGGGCTTTGTGCATCGACCACAGGGGGGTGGTGGTCTTCTGTTCCGTCCTGGGGGCCTTCCGCCCTGACCACATGGTGGTGGTGGTCTTCTGCTCCGCCCTGGGGAACTCTGGCCTCGACCACAAGGTTGTGGTGGTCTTCTGCTCCGCCCTGGGGGGCTTCCGCTCTGACCACACGGACATGGTGGTCTTCTGCTCCGCCCTGGGGGGCTTCCGCTCTGACCACACGGACATGGTGGTCTTCCGCTCCGCCCTGGGGGGCGCTTGCCCTGACTACACGGTTGTGGTGGTCTTCCGCTCCGCCCTGGAGGGCTCTGGCCTTGACCACAAGGGTGTGGTGGTCTTTTGCTCCGCCCTGGGGGGCTTCATGTTGTGTTTTCCTTTGGTTTTTGTGTTAATGTCTGTCCCTGTTCCTTTCTGTCAGTCTGGCCCTCCGTCCCTCCCCCTGAACCTCCTCCTGTCCTCCTCCCTCCTGGTCTTTCTGTGTTGTGTTTACATTCTGGTGCCTGTTCCCCATGTTTTTCTTTTCTGGCCCTCCGTCCCTCCCCCTGAGCCTCCACCTGTCCACCTCCCTCCTGGTCTCTGTTTTGTGTCTGTCTTGGAGCGTCTGGGAGCCGTTCCGTAGAAGGGGGGTACTGTCACAGTGTCTGGGTTGTGTTCCCTGGGGTTCCACTAGGTGTCCTCAGTTCCCACGGTGTTTATCATATTATCACTTCCTGTCTCCTTATTTGGTCACCTTCCTCCTTGTTTAGTTAATTGATTGTTCCCCACCTGTCTCCTGTTTCCCCATTATCCTTTTGTGTATATAACCCGGTCTGTCTTAGTATGTGTCACGGAGTCGTTGTTTAATTCATGTCCGTCATATTGTCGTGCTCTTGCCTTGTGTCCTTGTTTGTTTATGTTTGGTTTGGTTTTGTTTGGTATCGACCTCTGCCTGGACTGTTTACCCTTTTGGATTGCCCTTAATAAAAGACTTACTCGCAATTGGTTCTATCTCCGTGCCTCATTGGATCCCTGCCGTGACAAAAACAGCAGCCCCTTTTTTTTTTTTTTTTTTTTTTTCATTCTCCTCCACATTCAACTTCTCCACCTCCATTTAAGTAGCAGGGGTGTTCATCCTCTGCTGAAGGATGAACAGCAGTCCCCTGCAGCCAATGCTGTGTCTCCTTAGTTCCCTCGTTATCCTGAGTTAAAAAATCCCAGTCTATTCTGTTAGTGTTTGTCGGTACTTGAATGTTTTCCATGTGCTCCATTTTCCCCATTTGGATTATGAAAGACTCTCGTTTTGTGAATTTCTTGTTCCTGGCTTCCTTGACTTCTTGTGAAGTGTGACACATGATTTTAATAATTGACTTATCTCATAATTTAGACTTTTCTACATAGAAAACACCCAGATTGCAATAGCTTAAAAAATACCCTGCCAACAAGCATATTGTAAATCCATACATCATGGTGTGGAAGGGGGGACTTATACATTAAGTCTTTTAAACTTTGAAACATCCCCTTCGGCGTAAGCAAATTTTGCATTGTTTATGAAATGTAAAATCTAATTTTAATTTTTACTATTATTATTAATCTTTATAAGCCACTGTTCTTGGGTTACAAATTAGACCGGTACAGTATATCTGATACATTATAAAGGGTTGTTAAATCAGGTGATCCTAACACTGTATCTAATGCTCTATAACTACTTGATAAGACTTGATTTCTCAGTTTTAACAAACTACATTTTTTAAAGAGGTCACTCCGAGGCCATGAATTCAGTCCACAGCGTCTGAATTGCTATCAATGCAAAGCAGGTTTTGTTAGTTTGTTTTCGATTGTTGCTCAGTGTATTGCTCAATATATTTAAACTAAGGTAGTTACTGTATACAGTATCAGCTGGACCCTTATGTTAATTTAAATTTAAATGTAGAAAATAAATAAGAAGATTAAATGATAGTCACTATCACTGACATACAGTACATGTAACTAGAATAAGATAAGAAGAATAGCAGCAATTTTAATTTGGCTCAGTATTCTGACTGTGTACAGACACATTGAGGATCTAGACACTATGTAATGCCAGCTTCTGTAAAGCAGTATTGTAGTATTGAGCATCTCTGCCCACAGACATCAATTCCAGCCAGTGGCTGTTTCATGCCTGTGGAGGAGCTGTGCTCTGCAGAGATACAGTTTAAGAGAACTGCATAACCCAGCTTAATCCATCATGACTTCAGGCTCAGTCAGTGCTTCATTTGATTTTAGCTCAAGATATCTCAGATCAGATTTATTATCTTTTATTTATTATTATTATTATTATTATTACTTAATTTACAAGGATTACATTTTAAATATCCAGTTATTATTTGAATTTGACATGAACATGTGGTGTTGGGTAATGTTAATTTGTTGGATGGTGAGAAACAGCAGCTAGGCCGTTTAAAACAGTGTAAAAAAATGTACGGCTTTGCTTATTTATTTATTTTTTTGTAATGAGGGTGTTCACATTGAAACGTGGGAAAAACGGGCTCTGAAAGATACAGTATGAGCTGTTTACAATGTTTCATTAGTTGATGCATCAGTTACCATAAACTAATGAACAAAAGTTTTAATGCATAAATATCTAGGACATTGTTATTTTAATAATAATACTAATAATAATACATAAACTAATTCTTATTTATGTAACTTAAAATGTAGTCATATATGCAGAAATTAACACTAACCTGACATTAATTCATCACACATAATACATTTACTAATGATTACAAACATTGCACCGTATCTTAAAAAGTTACCAGTTAGCTTTCAAAATCTGTATCTTTTATGTGAACATTCAGAGATCAACACATTTTGTGGGAAAACAAATCATAAAACCCACAGTTTTGATACTTTAAAAATATTAAGCTACTGTAATTTGTTTTTGTGTAAAATCAAAGTTAATACTTGCTCAAAAGAATCACATCAGCAAAGTTGTACTTTGTTTCTGAAAGCAACAACAAAAACTTTTATTTGTTAAATACACTCTGTAAATAAAATATTATTTGTATAAATACAGAAAATGAATCTGAAAACGTCATACACTCCCATAATAATTAATATGGTTTCACAATGACAATAAATATGATATATTATTTTATGATTATTTTATTATATAATAAGACTGGACATGTCTTTGACCAATGCATTACATATTTTGAATTATGTTTTATTTTTAATTTTAGTTCATGTTTTAGTGATTTTGTCTTGTTTTAGCTTTAGTTATCAATATTAAATAATGGAAAAAAATGTTGTTTTTATGCAATTTATTTGTTTTCAATTAATGTTTGTTTCTTTTATTTTCTTTTATTTTTTTATTTTAGTTAACTCTAATAACACTGGTGTGTGAAGGGCGGGATCTACAGAGAACGGTTGAAGCATTAGAAAAAGATTTTAAAAAACCTGCCAGGAAATGGTCACTGGACAAAATCAAACCTCAATGAACCCAATGCTCGTCCTGCAGATTTTCTCTTATGGCCAGTTTTTGTTACCCCAGCACACGTTTCTCATTGGCATGCATAATGATCATAGTCAAATTAATCAGGAGCCGTGATGTTTCGCTCACAGGCTTAGCTTTGATCCTCCACCCAATTATACACGGCTGTGTTATTGCAACTCATGTAACCCAGGGGTCCGATGGGCCACGTACTGTATGTTTAGAGACCGGATGAGCAATGTCAGACCCAGCTATGCTAATTTGTTGCTGTGAATTTATGGTTGTTCCTCATGTTCCAGTGAGGTTAACAGCACAGGTGTGCTTGTGTGTTTATAAACTCAACCTCTCATCCATATTTATCAGCTCTGTCCTTCACAAATGCTCCAAGCTGCAGTAACATTCATACACAAGGCTTTAACTCTTTGGATAGGCTTGTACATTTTGATCCCGATCCTTTTGTTGGAGATTTACCTCACTGTTAAAAACAGCATTTTCATTCATCTTAATGGTAGTTGCTTGGCTGGCACATGCAAGTGGTTGGTTTTTTTTCTGCTACAGTATATACTGTTCTGCTATAAATTGCTATTAGTACATTGACTTGAATAGGTGCATCTGCCTAGAATTTCGAAAAATGGCAATATATTTCTGACAGAAAAAAAAAAAACCTTAACAAGAAGAAAATACTTTGTATTTGGCATACCTTTATAAGAAACTTCTTTTTAGAAACTATAAGTCCGTGACCCAGTTTCTGTCTTCCGTTCATTAATTTGATTCCAGCTATTTCCTATGTTTCATTAGTCCCAGGTGTTCCTTGTCCTGTCCTTTTTTTATAATATATAAAACTGTCATATATATATATATATATATATATATATATATATATATATATATATATATATATATATATATCAGTAACTGAGCAGATTGTGAAATACTCAGACCGGCCCGTCTGGCACCAACAACCATGCCACACTCAAAAATGCTTAAATCACCTTTTTTTCCCATTCTGACATTCAGTTTGGAGTTCAGGAGATTGTCTTGACCAGGATCACACCCCTAAATGCATTGAAGCAACTGCCATGTGATTGGTCGATTAGATAATTGCATTAATGAGAAATCGAACAAGTGTTCCTAATAATCCTTTAGGTGAGTGTATGATCCAGCGGGCTGTATTTAAAGACACGGTGGACCGTCAGCTGCCCATCCCTGGTGTAGAAAATCCAAATGAAAAACTGATATGAAGCATAGACTTATCATCAGATGATACATGATCAGATGAAATTAGATCAGACTGTAGACCCACATCAATGATTCTAAAGGGTTTTTAGCATATTCTGCCCTGCCAGCTCTGCAGTAAAAAATCAATACAGCAAGTTTAGTCATATCTGTATGAAAAGCTCATTTCATTCAAAGCCACAGATTCATCACTATGGCAAACACCGAATACGGGGGCATTTCATCTTGCACATTTCCCAGATCATTTGCAAGTGCATTGACTGTGCTCCATTAAAAAACTTTATCATTTAACCAAGCATTGTGACAACGAGCAACAAAATGCACCTACAGGGGCAAGTGGGGTGAGTCATCACTTTTCACCTCGTTTAAATTAGCAGTCACAAGGGACCGCCGTCAGATGACATGAGAGGAATTCATTAGATCTGGAGCAGCCTTAGCATTCACCGACAGAGATTCGCTGGCTCTCTTGATTGCTGGAAACACAGGAGGAGTTCATACTGGCAAAATATTATGAGGACTTCC
Organism: Carassius carassius; assembly: GCF_963082965.1. Taxonomy (NCBI): domain Eukaryota; kingdom Metazoa; phylum Chordata; class Actinopteri; order Cypriniformes; family Cyprinidae; genus Carassius; species Carassius carassius. Next base: position 4,100,813 of record NC_081758.1, on the reverse strand, counting down.
ATTCCATTTGCAAAATGTAAAATGCAGAAACAGAAAAAGAAAATAACCTTTGCTGTAGTAATTTGCTTTGTAGCTCTGTGATGTTTTCAAATGAAATGTTTTCTCCAAACCAATGGGGACAGAAGACAGTGGTATCTGTTGCCTTCAAGTGACGTGATCACTCAATAAGCATACATGGCACCAAAATCTCATAATTATCAATAGAAACCTGTCTTGACTTTTAGATTTAGAAGTAAAAATTCTCTCAATTCAAGCCTGAAGTATACTTTGGTTTTTACACTTATGCACAGCTAGTGAGCTCATGAGCCTTGAAAATGTTTTGCACTTTTGCAATAAGTTGGTCCACAAAGTAGCGAGCATAAACATAAAACTACTTTTTATCACAACAACAGTGCTACAGTGTGAATATATTTTTATAGTGCAACCCGTTTTACACTGGATTTTGGATTATTTCATCTTAAATGAAATGTATAGGCTATATTTATGGTCTTTTTATGCTGCTTTTTCCTTTTTGAAACTTGACAGCTCCTGGTCACTGTCTTTCATTGTATTTACAAGAGAAGTGTGAACAATCATATCTTCATGAGCTCATGCTTGTGACCTTATAACCATAAACATTTCCACATGAGACATTTGTGCTGTTTCATTTGAATAAATGGTCTGATTGGACTAAACTTAGTAACTTTTTAGATTAGGAAACACATATTCACTTTTAACTAGTTTTCCCTCAATAGTATTAAGGTTGTTGTTGTAATAGTTATGTTTAGTAGTGGGTTGGGTTAAGGGCACTAGAATATGGTTAAGCAAAATGAAGCATTAATATGTGCTTCATAAATAGTAAATATCCAAGTAATTTGCATACTAATAAGCAACTAGTTAATAGTATGTACGTAGTGTACCCTAATCTAAAGTGTTACCGGGAGCATTACACTGAAGAAAAAACTTTATTTAACATCTGAATCAACTTAAAAACATTAATCTATACCTGAAAAATTGTTTTAATGGGTTAAATCAGGTAATAATGCTATTTAATGTCACAATTGCAGGTTACCACTTTTATACAGTGTGAATGCTTTTTCCAATGGTGCGTACCCTACAATGACTTATATTTTGGGGGTTTTGGTCTTTTTTTTCATATGTCTTTGCAGTGGTTGGGTTTTTCAATGCCAATGGCTGATCTAATGCACTCATGATATATGTGTGAGGCTAATACCTTTTAATCAAATGTTTGATCAAGACTGTATTTTCACTGTTGATATCCAAGAACATTAAACATGCATTACCTATTGACTGATCCATTGGTAAATTTGGAAAATGACACAATAGAGAGAGAGTTGATCAGCCAGTCAGATACAGTTATTCACAGATGTCAAATAAGAGCTGATTTATCAGCCTTAACACTAGTTTGTAGTCAACAGTGTGTTGAGCAGGCAGATTTTGGGATTGAAGTGTGAAGCTTGTGCCATAATGAGGGGGTGATGTTTCTTTCATACACTCAAGGGCAGAGATCTCTTCCAAAGCAATGACCTTTGAAGGCTATTATCTTTTGCCATCAGTTGCTATGTTATATGTCCACATCTCCTCTGCAAACTGTCAAGGTAAAGGCTTGGAGGGTGAAAATCTGTTGGTTTTGACAACAGTATCTCTTATGTGTTTGGAAATGACATCTATTGATTTTTGAGGCTGATAAAGCAGAATATTACATCCTATCTAACAAGAAGTCAAAGCTGTATTTGTTCAAGGCCAAACTTGCATATAATTTTTTTGGCATTTGCATTGCTATCAGGGTTGCAATAATCGTATTTAATTTTTACATTTCAAATAAGGCCGTTTTCAGACTATTTCTGATTATATGCTTTTTTTTAAGCAAACTAAGGTAGAAAATGCAGCAGATTGCAAAAAACAAATGCTCCAAATGAGCCAGGTGTCCCTCAGTGTGTTCGTCAAGCATTTGAACGGATGTAACACAAACTCCAACAAGCCACAGACTCTGCTTTTACCCTTTGAAATGTTAATTGTAAGATGACATTTGACATTTTCAACAAAGTAATCATTAACAGGCACATAGTCAGTCAATCATAATTGAATTAGCTGTGGTCAGTTTATCTTTTAATTACATTCCGATCATGTTTTTTTGAATCTGTTTTGAAATCCCTAGAACTCCCAGGTGTCTGTGAAATGCGTTTCTTCCATTATGTGGGTTGCGAAAGTAAAAAGCATTCAGTCACACTGCAGGCACACAAATGAGCTGGAATTTGGTCTTTGAAAGGCTCTTTTCAAAGCGCACCAAGCCGAAATTCTTCCACCATGTTCTTTCATTGACATTCGCTGCTGCTCTGATGATAAGAAAAATGACCACGACTCTGAATGCCAGTGAGTCACCAAAAGGCCTGCTAGTGCGCCTTATTGTAATGTTTATTTTGAGATGATGCATCGTGTGACATTATCATATTTACTGGCGGGAAATTGCACATGCGAGTGAGGGTGATCAATTTCTCTTGATAATATCTCCGATGCGCCTCTGAGGGGGAGATGCATTTTGTCTCTTCTGTGTAAGACATCGAAATCCAGCATACAATCTCTGTTATTATTTGGAAAATAAGTATTTTTCCATTGCACACTATGTGTTATCCCAACAGGAGAGATCACACAGCAAGTTACCCTCAACAAACAATGTTTTTTTCCCCCAAAAAGGAACCATTTTGTATCTGTGATCTCCAGGGGTTTGATTGCCTCCGTGTCTTGTGCGATCCTGACTGCAGAAAAAGGACGGTTATTATATTCAGAGTTAATCTGCTCAAGTGCATCTCTGGGATTTATTCAGCGGCTGTGTGTGACTTGAACGCGCCTCGTCCACTCACATGAGCAAGGAGGCGAAAAGGGGATTATCAAAATCCTTTTATTAAATATAGATGATAAAGCTGAGATATCTCCCGGAGCTGATAAGCTTTTCTCACAACTCTGCATTGACGAGAAGTGTTTAAGCTCGTAAGTGTTGATGGGTAGCTTTTTCTCTTCTCTTTGGAATCACAAAAGTGACAGAAAATATAGTTAAATCTCATTGTATATATTTATGCTTACTAGAGTGTCTTGTTTTTAGCTTACATGCTAATACTATATACTCTATTAGAAACATGCAAATCCGTTTAACACAGGATGTGTTCTTGTGATTTCGAACTGTTAACCACGTTAACTGCAATTTAAAAAAAATAAATATATATTATTTTAAATTGATATTAGCTACAATGTAGCTATGTTGTATTTGAAATATGGTTAAAGTGTTCAGCTGAATGCAATATACTTATATTGTCATTTATTTTCATACAGTATATTTCAAATCACACATTTGTAATGATGAACTTGCAGTTTGTTCATCATCATCATCATCATCATCATCATCAATGTTTTACCTACTATTTATTTATATTTGATGGAGCTGACCATCACTGCTATATATTTGACAAGCATGCAAGCAAACAAACAAATAATAGTAAAACATTTAATTTGACATTATTACAAAGTGCACTTTTTAAAAGAGTACTTAAAGGAGCACTCCGACTTTTTGGGACTTTAGCTTATTCACAGTATCCTCCAGAGTTAGAAAAGTCCATACATACCTTTTTTCATTTCTGTGCGTTCTGTAAGTGTTATTTGAAGCACCCACCGCCACATTTTCCTATTTACATGTTGTGATCTGTATAGTCACAGCGTGTACAAATAACAAGGCTATATGAGACAGAGACCATTTTTTATCGTATTAGTACTGGGAACTATATTCTCACTAGGCGTAGGAGCACAGCTAACGTTACTTGGGCGGAGTGGCTACTTGGGCGGAGTGATTAAAAAACTTTGTATGAATAGCTAAGCTACAAGTAAACAGGTGATCATGAAAGGCTATTTCAAATGTGCTATGTCAGTTGACGTGTGCATATTTTTGTGTATTGACACACTGTATGCAATGGCTATACTACAATTTCATTGAACTATGAATGATCATTATAACAAAATCACTTACTTGGTGGACAGCTGACCATTAGGTTCACTCGGCATGGGGCGTTTCTTCCAGTTGATCTTGTCACAATTTGAAAAAAAAAGACAACTGCCGGGTGTATTAGGGCAGAGAAATCTTTCGTGGTAGTGACGCAAATATTTTGATTGTCATCAAGCCTTGACATTGATGGCTATACCCGGTCCCATTCATTACAACAAAGGCACTCGGTTTCTGTCGGCATAGGTTGTCATGTTCCACATTTAAACCACCAGTCCGTGTTCGTTCTGATTCTCCCTTTGTCTTACAGTTTCCAAAGTTTGTAACTCCTCGTCTGTGTATTCTGGCTCAAAACTATATGGTTCTGGATCTTGGTTTGATTCACAGTAAAATTCCTCTGAGTCTGACAATTCCTCAAAGTCAGCCATGATCACGAGTCACGTCTAGCTAGTTAGTCACGTTTGTTTTGTTTACGGTCTCGTGTGCTGCGCTAATCACTCCGCCCAAGTAGCCACTCCGCCCAAGTAACGTTAGCTGTGCTCCTACGCCTAGTGAGAATATAGTTCCCAGTATTTATACGATTAAAAATGTTCTCTGTCTCATATAGCCTTGTTATTTGTACACGCTGTGACTATACAGATCACAACATGTAAATAGGAAAATGTTTGCATTATTTTGTCACTTATTGGGATTACTATGCTACCATTATCCATTTACATCCAGTCTTTGTGCTAAGCTAGGCTAGCGGTGGGTGCGTCAAATAACACAGAACGCACAGAAATGAAAAAGGTATGTATGGACTTATCTAACTCTGGGGGATACTGTGAATAAGCTAAAGTCCCAAAAAGTCGGAGTGTTCCTTTAAGTGTGTTAAGAAACATAGTCATGAAAGTCCCTATCATAAATTACAGACAGACACACACTTGTATGTGCTTATATGTACTTAGATCTGAAGTACACTTGAAGCACACATTCAATACAATTATAAGCATGCTTAGGTCAACATCTTCATTTATGGTGTATGAAGGTGACAAAAGACCAAAAAAAATCAAAATAAAAAAATTGTCTCTCCATAAACCAACAAATAAAACATAGTGCAGGGTGATAAGAAGAACACAGTGTCCAGTGTGAACAGCCCTCATGAATGAATGAAAAGCTGAACAAGCTTGTAAAATGTGCCAGAAGTGGACTTTCCTCCATTACTCCATCTGGATTATTTAAAGCTTTTTTTTCCTGCTTAAATATCTGCTGAGGCTTATTTAAATGTCCTATTTGTCAGAGTAGAAAAAAGCTAAAGAAAGCATTGTGTGGCATTTGTTTGCTCCTCTATAATTACAGTAGCTGGGCTCCCCTTGTGTGTGTCGTCGTCCTGTGGCTTTTTTGTGTTATCGGGCATGTCTTGGGCTCCAGATAGGTGGGCCATTTGAGACAGTTTCTTTCCTTTGCTCTGGACTCGATATCAGCTCCAAACACATGGACACGGAACACATTACTAGTGACTTTTACCTGACTGGTGGTCAACGGCCGCTAGACATGCTGAAAGTTCTAGCCACGGGTGATAACCACTGTTTGCAGTGAAGGTCTTCATTGCTTCCTTCACCGTATAATAAATATTCAGCTGTGATGGGCCCATGATTTGCCTGGCAGACATGAATGTGGCTGTTGTGATAAAATGTACAGACGCGTTTAGTGCGGGGATTATTGGGGATGTGATGGGTCATTGCAGGGTGCAGAGGAGACGACAGCGCTGGGCTGAGAATAGATTTCCTCTCATGTACGTATGAGGAGCATGACTCATTTTTAGATGAACGCCTGTGGCTACATTCTGCTGTACTGAATCTTTACTCTTTTCAACTGGGTTTTCAACTCTGGAGAAAATATTGATAGAGACACCAGAGCTGAATTGGATTTTAGGAGCCACACTCAAGTTCCTTTTTTCTTTTTATCACAGGACTTTCTGGAAGACTCGTTTGATGAATCGTCAGTCGTGTTATTCTGCCAACAAATCTTTAACTCTCAAATCAATATTTCACATCCATTTATTTATATAAGTAGCCTTGTAATTACTTGAACCCGATTACCTGCCAGGGTTAATTTGGCAATTATGATCAGTTAACAGTAAATGCTTCCTGCATTGTTCATCTCATATTTCAAAGGCAATCATGTGAACTTATTAGAAATGCAGTTTTTAAATCATATTAATCGAAAGACTACATAACTTTTACATAACTAAAAGATTATTTCTCGCACTGTATGGCTATAATATATATATATATATATATATATATATATATATATATATATATATATATATATATATATATATACATATATATATATATATATATACAGAGATTAAATTTATAATCATATTTTTTAGAAAGACGCATCTTATAATTATCAAGACTGATTGATTAAAAATACAGAAAAACTGGATTATTGTGAAATATTATCCTTTAGAAAAAATGAATTTAAAATTCTAATTTAAAATCTATAATAATTTAGAAATATCCTTTTCTTATCAAATTTGAAAGCAGACAAAGTTGACACACACACACACACACACACACACACACATACACACACACACACACAAATATATATATATATATATATATATATATATATATTTTTTTTTTTTTTTTTTTTTTTTTTTTTTTTTTTCATTTATTTGCATTCATTAATTTTTATTAAACAATCAAATAAGGTCAAAAGCTTTTTTAAGATCATGCAGTAGTGTGTGTGTATTTGTGTACTTTGATGTGTTCATATTCTATATACTTTCTGAATATGTCAAAACAAAATATACTAATATTTACACTGGGGTGGCATTGAACTTAAAATCTTGCTGTCTTTAAAAAGATTTTGTTACTGGCCATTTACCCACATATATAAATAAGCCCCGAGCGCTCACACACACATACGTTCAAACAATAAGCTTTGACATGATAGGATAGTTGTGCGGAGATGCGCTCTGGCTCTCTTTTATTGATTTCTGTCAGAAAGGCCACTAAAGATTTATAAGTGTGTGGATGAACTGCACGCCCGCCACACTCACTGGCCCCTGGACGTTTGTCTTAATTGACTTTCTTCCGATCTGCAGAAACAATTAGCTAATAACTTCAAAGCAGAATTTACATACTCTGTTGTTCTGGTTTTGATTTAGGATCGTTGTTCGCATAAACAGAGCCATTAATTTGTTTACTGTAATCACACAGTAAAATCGGCCCATTTCTTATCTGTTGACACAAATTGTAGCGATTACAACGCCCGGATCATTGTTTAAACAGTGTTTATCTTCTTCCTTGGAGTTGTGCTGCAAGACAGACTCCCCCATCAAATGCTTCTGATTGTAATTCGTCTCCAGTCAGTTTGGGAGCCTCAGAGGTCTGTTAGGAGAGCGGATGGAGATCTTTTTGCTCATATTTGCATTCAGGAAACTGGAGGAAGCATGTGCGTTGCTGCCGAGCCCTGAAGCTGCTTCCATTGCCCAGCTGTATCGGGATCGTGGAGCTCTTCTAATCTGTCTCTACATCTGTCATTCAGATACATGTTTCAGGCTTTGGTTACTGTGCTCGGGGCTAGCCAGAGGCTTGGGTTACTCTTAAGGTGGGCTGGACCATGTGCATGTGTGTGTGTTTGAAGACTGATGGGTATTGAAAATCCCAAATGCTCACTGAATTAGAGGTTGTTTCGAAAGACTTGCTTTTAAATGAATGGAATAGATTCGACATTCTATCGAACACACAGTAAGATATTTAGCAGCGTGTATCAAAATGCATCATAATGGGGACAAAATGACACCACAAATTGTCCTGTTCCTCACACAAAGAGGATTTGGAATAGTAGTCCTTGCTGATATTTTAGAGAGCAGGGCGACTTAAGGTCGATATATATCTCACTCTATTTAAAAATAGTACAATGCAAAAAAAGTAATTTTTTCCAAGTTAAAAAGATTACTGGAGTGCATTTTACAAGAAACAGAACGGAAGAATGAAAGAAAGAAAGAAAGAAAGAAAGAAAGAAAGAAAGAAAGAAAGAAAGAAAGAAAGGAGGAAAGAAAGAAAACCTCTTCCAGTCTTTCTACTTCAGAATTTCAAATTAGATTTTTGTAATTATTTGTGAAATTTAATTGCAATTTCCAAGAGAAATTGTTTCAAAAGAAAATTTAAATCATCATCATTATTATTATTATTATTATTATTATTATTATTATTATTATTATTATTATTATTATTATAAGATTAATCTAAAATGGATATATAAATATATATATATAGTTCTGCAAGTGAACGTCTCTTGATTGTGCCATCCCAAAGAAGCACAAAGTCACTTTTACGGACTTTTAAAGTAAATGTTCCTCCTGGTGGAATGACCTCCCCAACTCAATCCGAGCATCTTCAAGAATCGTCTTAAAACACATCTCTTCCATCTCTATTTGACCCTCTAACTTTAACACTCACTATTCTAATTCTATTCTTTAAAAATCTAACTACCTTTCTAATCTTTTTGTATTCTATTTTCTTTTCATTTATTATGCAATTGTGTGTGTGTGTGTGTGTGTGTGTGTGTGTGTGTGTGTGTGTGTGTGTGTGTGTAAAGACCTCTAACACTAGCTTGCTCTATTCTTTTTTTTTATTCTATCTGTTTTCTTTTTATTTATTATTTTATTTAAAAGCCCATGCTACGTGTGTTAACCTGAGACTTGTTATAGCACTTATATATCATTGCTCTTTTTGTTGTTTTTGATTGCTTCCACTGTCTTCATCTGTAAGTCACTTTGGATAAAAGCATCTGCTAAATGAATAAATGTAAATGTAATGTAATATATATATTATTTTTTATTAATCACTATGAAATAATACAAAAAAACCTGTAAAAAAAATCAGTTTGATACTTATTCTTGATTCATTTATCCTATTAAATGTAGTATTTTATTCACAAATAATGAAATTTAATAAAACATGAAAAAAACACTGTTAAACAACAGTTATTTTAGTGTAAAATATATTCTTAATAATTTATTAGACAATACTGTTAAACAATAAAGGAATGGAACAATGGAATTTCTGTGTGTCTGCTCTTCGTGATGCTGTAAAAAATAATGTGCAGAGTGGCCCTGTTATGACCGGAGCACTCTGCACATTCTGCAGAAATTCTATATTTATGTTTCACAGAAGAAATAAAGAAAATCATTTTCAAGACTTTTTATGTTGTAGCCTGGTCTGCGTGCATGATATATTTCAAGAAGAAATAAAGGGTCTCTTTCAGAGAAAATGTTTGTTTTGTTCTGGGAAATAGTTTTGATGAATCAGTTTTCATCAAGGCAACATAATAACATCCAGATATAATAAGTCCAGCCTTAAAAGCATCTATAGGAAAATCAATCATCTGAAGCCAAAGCATATATAAAGAATTTCTGGGAAATCTCTGTAAGATTTCAGGACAAAGGCAAATAGAGGGATTGATGATACACAAAGTTTGGAAATGAAACTACAATGTGTATGCTGTTTTCTGTAACAATGATAATCATATTCCACTTGCTTGAAACAACAGTATCATATAAGCACTATAAAAACGTCAAATTTAATCAAAACAGTGTCTGTCATAATGCCTCGACACACTTTGCCATCTGTAAATCTGCACAGCTCTGGGGAAGAAGTTGAATGCCCCATGCTTACAAAGACATTTGGGCCAATTAGGGCTCTCCCTACGGAGTTAAGTATCACAATCTAGCAGAGGTCTGCCAGTCAAACTCTGCTGATTGGCGAGGAAGAGTGCAAACATAGCAACTAAATCTAGATTGGCAACCGATGCTGTGCGTTTGAGGGTCTGCTCCCCAGACAGCTTTTCCAGCCACTTTGAGTCTGTAGGTGAGACCCCACCATCAGCATTTCAGTGTTTCAGCACTGGACAGCTCCCGTTCACGCCAGCCGCTCTTGTGTTTCACACCAGGAACAGATAATTAGCCAAAGAGCAGATAAACGCCAGTACAGCAAAACTAACAGTGTGACTGTCTGTTTCTGCGACAAATGAGGCTTAAATAGCTTCGATGAATCTACTTATCCTCACTTTTGCTATGGCGTGAAGGGTTGCTGTTGGCTTCAGTTATTACAGACTCATTATTATTTTTTTATTCAAATGTTTAACTCACTTACAATTAAAGATAGATTACAGCAGTCTGTCTCTTGTAGCCATTCCTTTGAATATTTAAATAAAAACTGTCCATTTTAGATTATTCTGGCCAAGAACTGGCCACTTAGGAAGGGTATGTTACAAACAGCAGTTCTAGTGTGCATTGCAAAGATCTCTGTACTCTGTGCTTGAAAACCCCACAGCACGACTAGCGGTTGACGGGGGTATCAGCAAAATAGACATATTGGCTGATATTTGCCATTTTATTTTATTTATCAGCTTTAGTTGATTAATGTTTCTGTTTTGGCCTTACATTTTTTTAGATACTCTTACTGTTCAACAAATAGATATTCATATAATTTTTACAAATACCGATTTATAGAATACAGAATTAAATAAGTCTAATAATAATAAAAAAGGCCATAGACCTTGCAAGCTTTGGCAATTCCAGTGGTTTAGATCATCTAGTGTGTATTGTAGAAATGTGTGTCCAAGTTGTGGACTATAGTGACTTTGCCACTGTCATATTTATATCATATTCACTCTCTACTGTATGTAAAATCAGCATTGTCTGTTTTTTTTGTATTTTTTTATTTGATCAAATATGATTCCTATTGTGCAAATACTGTCCTAAGATTACTAAGTGCACTGTTGGTTGCAATGTTTAAAGTTTATTATTCACGTTTTTAACAATGTATTTGTAAAAATAAAAAAAATAAAATAAAATAAAAATAATAATAATAATAATTATATATATATTTAACTCAATAAATTACATCTGTAATATAAAAAGATGAACTTTAGATAGAAACTTCTTGATTCTAAAATCCTATTTCTGTGTGTGTATATATATATATATATATATATATATATATATATATATATATATATATATATATATATATATATATAGGTTTTTTTTGGTCATACTGACATTAACTCTTTCCCCGCCAGCATTTTTCAATAAACTTTCATGGCCCCCGGAATATATGTTTAATGACTATCTGAACATGCAATACATCAAAATAAAGAACCAGGATCGCTATCACACTCAGTAACTTTAGCCAGTTTTCATTTATATCCTGTTTATTGCTGATGATCGTTCTTATGCATATGCATACATACAAGATATCTCTTTTCCTCATTTTCCTCGCATGCATTTTTGTTCCACACATTCTAGACTCATTCAGGAGATGCGTAATGCATAAACATACGCCCCCGAACATGTAACTGCGAGAATGCGGAAACCAATCTAATTCCATGTTTGGCAGGGAAAAAGTTAAATACCAGATTATGGATTTACTGTGTAACTACATTGTGCTGGAAAATTCCCTCCAGTGGGAATGACCTGACTAACTCAATCCTAGCAGTTGTACTTTATTACCTGTTTAGCAGCAGCAAATTAGGAATTTACTGAGGCAAAGGTTATAGTTAATAGTATGTTAATAGTGAGAATTGGTCCCCAAACTTAAGTCAAACCAACTTAAATAAAATTAGTGTGAAATATTAAATCATTCACTGGCCACTTTGCCTACGCCATCGGTCATCAAAATGTTTTTTTTTTTTTTTAACACTATACTATATAAATGTGACTGATACAAATACTACTAAATAAATAAATATTTGTGACTTTGTAATGAAAATGTGTTTGTCCAAAACGTTATTTCCCAGACATATTGCACAGTGTGAAATATACGCTTCACATTTGGTGGTCAGTAAACAGACTGTAGGTGCTCCATGAAAAATTGAGTCTGAGAAAGAGACTGCGGTCAACTCGCACACTGATACTGAGAGCTACTTGAATGTTGGCCTGCTGCTACCTTTCACCCTCAACCACCCACAGCATGTTGAGATGGTTCGGCGTTTGGCTGCTTAAGCCTGCAGAGTTCTGCTCTTCAGCCTCTGCAGATGCAGCCGTGGGAGTGGAGATGTGAAGAATATCATTAGGCTTCTGAATGAACCGTTTTGTCTCAGCAGTCATCGATACAATGCCAAAGAGTAAAGCTGCTTTGGACTCACAGATGCAGAGCTGTCTGATTGTACCATCCACTGGAACTGCGTTTGCTAAAATGCTGCCCGTCTCTATTTATTATGCAGGTATAAAAACAGCAGCCTATGGTGCGCTCTGCATGTTCGACGCTGAGCTGGTAGGCCAGTGCTAATGCCAGCGGGAAATGAAACGGCTTTCTAATAACGACTGACAGGGACCATCTATTTTGGTCATGTGATACAGCGACACAGGCTGATAGAACCCTGCTCGATATGCTCGCTTCCCGTTCATGATGAAAACACAACACACACTTGGCAGATCCGGGCAGAGCCGAGGCTTCAGGATACTTTCACTTCAGCTTTATTGCTGTGGATATACTCTTTATTATTTTTTCATACATGGCATGAATGTTTTATTGGGGAATGCCTGTTATTCTACAAGGATCTCCCAAGATTTTTGTAGAAATGCTGCCTATTTGAATTTGCTGAAACAAATGAGCTATGAATGAGCTAAAGAAAAGACTGCCTGGCTGTGTTGTAGATAATGAATTTGAATGTGCAATTCAGTAAGAAATTAGAATCTTTAATGATTCCAGAAATGCTTTGACTGGATGTTTTATTTATTTATTTATTTTTTATTTTTATTTTTTTATTGTTTCACCTTATATAAAAATGTCAATCCATTGTTGACAGTGGTGGAAAGAGTACTGAAGAACACTAATAAATGCTAATTGCTAATTTATCATATTTATTTATTTATTTTAAATTGATATGAAATGCAATTAGCTGAATTTGTGAACTGGTGATTTTATGGGTCATATGTAAATATAGTTCATGGTCTCCTGTTAAATAATTGTGCAATAAAACTGTCTACACAAAACAATTTCAGATATGATTGAAATTGTGTGGATAAATGATACTGAAGTAAACGTACTTTAAATTAAAATGTGTAATTTTACATTATTAGAGTGCATTTTAGTGTACAAAAGTGCACTTAAGTGGCCCTTTATTTCATTAATATTATGATATCTAGATGCAAATCTTGTGAAAATATACAATGACACACAATTATTCAAACTTATTTTTCAATATTTCTAATTGTTAAAGAACCATAACAACCTAGCTACTCTCTAGCAGCCATCCACGCTGAGTCATAGTGTATAACGCAGGACCGAACAGCATTTGGCACGCAAGTTTATATTTACTGTGTATTTTTACAGTGCAGTTATGATGTCCCATTTACAAGGAATGCATCATTTAAAAACTGTATGACTCGAGAGTCGAAACCTGAAAACTAAGCAGAAATTTCATGCGCCCTGCATTCATGAAACCATTATTGCACCTCAGCTTTGACAGGATTTCACATTCTCGCAACAAACCAGACGGCATGCTTTAATTTAAATTTCTGAGCTGAGACATTAATCAGAGCAGCGCCACAAGGGGGTGTTGACCTGAAAATGATGCACATTGTGTTAAAATCGTCTTACCCATACCTCACGGTAGAACGCAGTTGACCGATGTTGAATAGTATTCAAATGAATGCACTCCCAATATAAAAACCATTGCCAGAACTTGAAATGTGTAGTGTGCTACACTTCCATTCCGGCTGAAGCAATAAATCATATCATTCAGAGCCGCTGCAAGTTAGTTACGTGGTTTCTAGGAAATGGAGCATGATGCTGCACCGGACTCAAAGAGATTCACAGTATGGGAGCTTCACACGTCAGGATGTACACTCATGTGTTGCATTATATAGATTGGGTGCGAGAAACCCTCAAGCACGGGGAATGAGAGAAAGCACTTTTCTTTGGCGTAGGTGTTAAAAGTCACCACCTGGTGCATGCGTTCACAGTTTTAAAGAGAAGAATTCCTTGTCTACATTCTCTGGCCAAGATGTTTATCAAGACAAACACAAATAAAATAAATGCAGTGAATGGGTGCCGTCAGAATATCCAAAATGAAAATCTGCTGAACATTGTTTCCTCATCAGATTTGGTGAAATGTAGCATCCCATCACTTGCTCACCAATGGATCCTCTGCAGTGAATGGGTGCCGCCAGAATGAGAGTCAAAACAGCAGATAAAGCATCATAATAATCCACACCACTCCAGTCAGTGAAGTCCAACAATAGTTCGTAACTGCTTCTCCAGTGAGTGAACGAAAAGAACAAAAGGAAGAAAGAGAAGAAAAGCAAGATAACATTTGAAATGGACTCATTATTTTGACAGCAACAGGAATACAATACAATTTTAAAATATGTATTTTATAGGCCCACAACTACATACATAAAAATGTGTGCTGTCAAATGATTATTGGCGATTAATTGCATCCAAAAAATAAAATAAAAAATTGTTTACATAATATATGCCTGTGTACTGTGTATATTTATTATTTATATATGTAAATACAAACACACATCGTTTTGTTTGAAAAATATTTACTTGTATATACATTTATATATTTATATTCTTTTTATTTATATATATATAAACATAATTTATTTTTCTTAAATATGTGCATGCATGTGTTTGTATTTATACCTTATGTTTACCTTATGTAAATAAGAGGTTGCATCACTTATTCTATTAATCTCCACATTTTTTTAATGACATCATTTCAGAGATAAAATACAAAACTGTTTTAACTACGAGATATTCAAATAATCAAATACAAAAAATCTATAATAATAATAGAACATTAATAAATATGAATTTATTCTTATTATTCCAAGCATATTACATTGTATTTACAGCATACAATCATGCAACTGGCCGTGTGAGCAATGCATTCCTGGGTTCATAGGATCATAGAACTTGCTTCCCCAATGTGAATAAATTGCCAGTGAAATCCAAGAGTTTTATATCACTGAGGTGCCATGTAAATTTGTCTTTACAGATTTCCTTATGAGAAACTGTTATCATCCAAATAGGGCTTTAGTGATGTTTTTATCAGCTGTTTGGCCTCCCATTCTGACGGCACCCATTCACTCCAGAGGATCAATTGGTGAGCAAGTGATGTTACATTTCTCCAAATCTGAAATAAACTCATCTACATCTTGGATGGACTGAGGGTGAGGACATTTTCAGCACATTTTCATATTTGGGTGAACTATTCCTTTAAGCATGACATCATTACAAGCATAACAAGCAGGGATGAAAAAATGACTTTGTTATTGGATCATATGTTTACAATCTCTATCATATTCTGTAGTTATTTTGGTGAGAAATTATGCATTGAAATATGAAAATAAATGATAAAATAACTACATTTTTCTCCCAGGGATTTATAGCTATCTTAGGCTTTGCATAATTAATGAACTTACACACATAATACTGGTAATTATTCAGAGTACAGCAGCAGTGAAGTGATATAAATGAGCGTTTATGCATCAGCACTGGGGTTTGAGTGAATTTATTATGTTTAACAGACTTCAGCACGGTGCTACAAACATATATCGAAGAGCAACAGAAAAATGAGTTTCTTGACCAGCAACATTTAAGTTCATTAAAGGCGATGTTTTTCAGGTAAGAGTGTAGAAATTTTAAGCTAGTATTTTGCATCTAATAATGGAGTTCATGCAACAATGTTGAAATCATGTCATGACATGTATATTACAATGTCAATGTAATATCTATTATGTTCAAATTGGACTTTAAGATTTCTTTTCAGATTTTTTTAGTAGCAAATTTTTGCATCTGTCATTCGCATTATTTCAATTTTCTATTGATACTCTGTTTCTTTAAGGGTTCACACTAACTCAACAGAACAATTTGCATTGTCTTCAAAAAAGCACTTTACTGAATAATGTGCAGTCGAAAACAATCAACAATTATCTATAAATCGCATGCAGTTTTATGCTGTTTTCTGCTCTGCTGTTGTTATTGGATGCTTTGTTTGAGGCGACAATCAATGATAAGCCTATTAACACTTAAGCTTCAAAATTCAATTTAAAAAGGGGGAAAAGTCTCATAATATTGTCTTAGAACTGCTGGATAAAGCTGGAGTCTGACATAAAGCTTGTCACATATCTTTGGCACATTAGTTAAAGGATTGAGTATTAGCCTGGGAGATGATAAAAGTTATGAAAACTGTCTGTTACAGTCTATAATACTGCTACTACTAATAACTATAATAACTATTATTATTATTATTTTGCACAGCATGTATGACTTGTACCCACAATGTTTACAGAAGATGGCAGTTTTAGGACTACATATTTGCATATTGATACATGTAATAGTAGAACACATTGTAATTGCTATCAAAAGTTTGAAATCTATAAAAACACCTGTTATGATGATCATATAAAGCCAGTAAGCCACGATTTATGCGCATTGAGAAACATCCAACATATGAATGTTGGTAACAAACACAACAACAACTAAATATTTGTGAATCACTTTTTTAATTTAAATAGTTTTTGTGTGGTAATCATCAACAGAATAGCTTTTCGATATAGTTAAATTTGGATTAAACCCAGAGTGTTCTTTCCAATCAGTGGAATGTAGCATAATGACATGGTAAAATAATAATAAATAAATAAATAAATAAATAAATACAGTATATAACACCATTAATAAGCATCTGGCTGGCATTTGTACGATCTATTAACCAGGTGCATTTGATTTAGGGTTTCTGTAAAGACTAGACTCTCACCTCATGTATATTTCATTGAAGACACTGCAGCGTCATTTATATTTCAGTCCTGACACTCCAATAGCAGCTTCCTCCACTGCTCCAGACTGACTGAGGTTTGCTGATCTTTACACCTCCTCATTTTCATGTAATGCATCAAAAAGGTGAAGTGAAGGGCGTTTATTAAGTGAATTTATGGGACTAATGCTAAGTCAAGTTTAATTATTCATTTGTCTGGTAGACCTCATTAATATCAAGAATGCATTTGGCAAGCATGCTTTACGTGTTGACTTATTCATTTGTTTTTCATGCATAATGTTTATAAAGTATTCATGAAATATAAATAAATATATAAATAAATTGCTTGTGGCAACATTTTGGAAAAAAAAGAGGTAGTTTAAAGGGGACATAAAACACACAGTTTAGATCAACCACATGTCAGATTTTAGTTTTGTTAGTTTTGTCAGATTTATAAAATAAAGCTACAGCTTTACGATTCTCTCTGAAAACAGCCGAGCTCCTGGATGGGTGCCGTGAGCGGAGCTAAAGAATCATGAGTACTTATGCGCCGATTGCCAACAAAACACAGAAATTTGATGCAGATTTACTTAACATCGGCTGTTCCAGCACATGACCGGGCTCTTTAACACTGGGACAACTCCATCTTTCAGTATCAAACAATGTGCAAATCCAGCTTCGAACTGGACCTCATTTATAAAACATTTACCACCAAAATGGCGGGAACAAGCACGTGTACGTGTACAAAACTCCATTGATAACCCGGAAAAACAACATCTGCATCTGTTACTGTAATGCTGGGTTCTTTAGGAAGCTGAACAAGGTGATCTTTCCCTCACATCCAAAAACACACCCCTTTGGAGTCAATCTTCTCGAGCAAGTCCAGTGCAGTGGTGCTGATGACATCTGCAACCTGAGTGAAGTGAGTTGATGGGCTGCTCTTGCTCCTTTTACTGTGTGCATATCACAAGTGCAATGCTGTACCGGGTGAGCTATTGAACAAGTTTACTACATCAGAAATGCCAAACATATGGAGCTGGTTATGTGATACAAAACAAAAAAAAATGAGCTGATAACAAGCAACCATGCAGAAATGAGTCTTCATTAATTGATATTCTGCCCTGTTCTCATAATTTGCGTCAAAAGGATTTAAAAGTTGTTGGTGTTCCTTTCACCTGCAAGCTGCAGTGAGTTGTATGTATAGGTATGTTTTTGGAGTTTTGCCAAAATGTAGGTGGAGCCTGTTTTTTCCAATGAGTTTGAGTTGTTTTTTTAATGTATAATCCATTTAGTAAATTTCTTGTATAACTAACTGTAGTGTTCTGTTCTAGACTGCTACGTTGATATAAAATGACTGATTAACATGCCACCACTAGAGCAGATATTTGATGAGGTTTTCGTCTGCACTGTGCAGTAGAGAAACGCTCGTTGCATGAATCATGCATGGCCGTCCTTCTGCTTGCTAATGAATGAACTCCCTGCAGTCAGTCGAGCATGTTGACTCACACCGTCAGCTTACTCTACCAGCAGAATCCCAACGATGTGCTGACAGATGTGTCAGTCTTATATTCAAACCTGAGGAGAGTCGTCACTGTGTTTGCGACACTCATGAGTGGGTTTCTTTTGATCAACGGTCCGATGCATGGAGCAATTGAATTAAGAAGACAGAAAATTATTATTCATGCATTTGATAGGCTTAGCTTCTGAACTGTGATTAAAATCAGAATCATAAACATAAACAGAGAAGCAAGCAAGTTGATTTGTAGGTGTCAAGACTGTAGAAAACCCACAGTAAAGCAAGTAACAGAGTAACAAACTTCAGAAGAGGTGAAAATAAAATAAATATATGTAGCCGTGGCAAATGAAATGTTACATTTACATTTCAGTTTTTTCATCACACAAACCTATCATTTGCCTTTAGGTGGTTTTTACAGCTGTGGTTTTCAATCCTGGTCCTGGGGACCCACCACTCTGCACAATTTGTGTGTCTCCCTCATGTATCAAACCTGATTCAGATTATCAGTTCATTAGGAGAGATCTTCATGAATTGAAGTGTGTCTGATAAGATGTGCAGAAGATGTGTAAAACACTGGTTAACAGGACAGAAAACTT
This sequence comes from Carassius carassius, assembly GCF_963082965.1. NCBI lineage: Eukaryota > Metazoa > Chordata > Actinopteri > Cypriniformes > Cyprinidae > Carassius > Carassius carassius. Next base: position 4,081,936 of record NC_081758.1, on the reverse strand, counting down.
TATATGTATTTTGGCTTTACATTTAAAATGACAACAGCATTGCAAAGGCCTAGGAACACAAACTTTTGACAATGTTTTTCAAAGTGCAAGCTTTAAAAAATAATACCACTAACATCTCTATGTGAACTTGTGGTGACGTCATGCATATGCATATTACGTGTTCAGTCTATAGGAATCTGTATATGCACAGGCGTCAATTATTTCCATTAAGTGAGATGGCATGTCGTTTTCACAGATTTTTTTTCTTTTTCTTTTTTTTTTCTTCTAAAAGCATTAATGTCCATCCCTACACAAAATGGGGCATAAGCAGACCATGCAAAATCTATGAATAAGTTCATACAAATTATCAAATAATTGGACAAAACATAGAAACTGCCTTGTGAGTGTTTGAAATAAAAGGTCCCATGACATGGATTATTTTCTTTGTTTAAATGCTTTTTTAATGTTTCCTGAGGTGTTCTTATATTGTTAGTATCATTTTTACATTTAAAATTTAGAAATAAAAGGCATTTTTATATCCTAACTTTAGTCCTCTGGCTTGAATGCTCTGTTTGAAGGGGCGTGTCTGCTGAGAGACTCCGAGTAAACGACAACTGTTGTGATTGGCTGACATCTTTGCATTCGAAATGCGCATTACATCTGTAACCCTTCTCAAATACTTTTACTACATTTTTTTTTACTATTACAGTTGTTGAGATTAACAAATTGTGGAAGTGTTGCTTATAGCATTATTTTTTCGATCTTGTCCCATCACATGAAAGGCTGCAGTGATGAGCCTTGAGTAGACAGAGTCTGTTTATCACGTGAATGTAGTGATTTCGTCATTATTGCAATACGTTTTCTCTCACAAAATGCTTTCACCACAACTAACAGCAAACACATGAACACACGACATGAATACAGTAAGAGCTTCGTTGTGCAGCATAACAGCATCATTCATTGTAACGGCAGTTTAGGCAAGGGTGCAGATATAGACGCGATGTGAGATTGACAGGTCCGAACAAAATAAAGGAAGCTTCTCTGTAGTTAAATAACAATTTAAATAACAGATTTGTTTCATGCTACTAAGAGAAACAACGTGAAGTTGATCGTTTAGCCACTGGCTTGATTCACTGATGCATAAACAGTATTAAACGATTTAGAAAGAAAGTCTGTGTGAACTTGAATGATTATCTACACATCAGCACATAACGCCTGTGCTGACATTACGACTGAATTAAATGTAAATGTTTGGGCGGGCAAAGCAGAGAAAGGGGTAACCTTTCCCCTTATGACGACATACGGGTAAGATTCCAGATCGGCCGTCTGAGCTCTCGTTTTCTCAAAGACAGGGAAGGACCCCAGGGCTTGGTTTACACCTATCCAAATTTCTAGCCACCGGGGGACCATAGACAGGCTAGGGGAACTCATATTAATGTAAAAAAAACCTCATAAAGTGAAATTTTCATGCCATGGGACCTTTAAGTAGCTGATCTCTTTATGCTGTTTAATGTGTCACATTTTTAACTGAACTAATCATAGTAAAGTTCTGTGGCAAACTTTTTATGCTGATCACGTGCATAAAAATAGCTTATGGTTTTGGAATAACATGACAGAGTTTGTATTTTTCTAAGCTACTAAAATAGTGTGTAATTTTTAAGAACAGAGTCTTTGAAGGGAAATATTTGATTTGTGGGTTCAGGCTGCCAAAAAGACAGCATATAATGATGTATGAAAGCCAAGTCGAAACTAGCAGTGAGAGGCCAGAAAGAAGTTTTATTAGGCTTCTTTGTTCCCATCCATGACCATTGTAATGTTACATTAAGCAGCTGTATTACTGGTAAACAACATGAACCCTTTCACAATGTTGGAGTCTCCTGTGGTTAAAGAAGGGAATGACTCACTGTCTAATTTTTCATCTTTATTGTTATCTCTCGATTGCTTTGCCACAAATCAACTGATGTCCAACAGAACCAATGACTCACTGAGTCCATTTAAGAGAGAAGCTCTTCAACCACTTAGTAATAACTCAATAATATCAAAGAAATGTGCCTGGTCAATATAAAGTCAGAATTGAAATTGATTTTCTCATTATCAGTTACTTTTGGCTCGGCCTGGTAATGAACCCTTCATCGATTTTTCTTGTTTTCAAAGTTCAGCTTTCTATTCCCACACCAAACACGAAATTAACAAACTCTCTGGGAACCATTATGCAGTACAGAGAGAAACACATTAAACATCACCATTCCAATTGCACATACACCATTCAACAAGATTGGTTTTATTGACAATGAAGGCAGGCATTGAATTACCATGAAAATGGTTATTTGATCAATTTTCCTAACCTTTTTTTTTTAAGGAGAACTTTACAATAAAGTTTCTCTAAGGGAACAACTGTATCTGATTTATATGGATATATGCACAGTAGACAGAAGCTAATTTAAAGACTTGTCTTGTTAAAGACGCTGTGGTTCGTACTTTGCACAACCAATCACAGAGTCTGAATATATGAGCCTAACAAACAGCATGAAGGAAAGTTTGCAGTTTTTGGCTTTAACTTCCATCTCTTGCCATTTCTGTAGCAATGGCTCATTGCTGCTCTTGTGCTTGTTGGAGACACCTGACAACCGGTTGGCTAGATTTCAGGCCAGCTTGAATCTTTTTGTAGCTGCTCGATGCGAATGGAACGTGTCTCACACTAGCAGTGCATCACCAACAGACATTGCAACCTGGGAATTTGTCTCACAGACCCAAAACACGCAAGCGTGTGCTAGGCTTGGATTTCAGAAAAAAAAAATGTAATTAAAGGATGCACTACAACTGAAGTGTTATGTAAGCATTCAATCACAAGGGCGATGACCGTCCACTCTCAGATTCAAGACATCTTTTGAAATAGATTATTCTACACACACTAGGAGGACATTTTACTCTAGCGACTTCGATCAAAACATCACTGCAGGGCTTTTTCAGATAGTTTCAGAGGATTCTATTAGTTTTTTCCCAGGTTGAATTCTATTGCTAAATGAAAATCCTGTGATCACTGACTGCTCTGCAAGGATGTTGTTATTCCCAGACAAACGTCTGCTCTGTCATAACTCTCCAATCTCACACTCATTCAGAAAGCGCAGCCTTGAGACCCTTGTACCAGGTTTGATGTCAATGATGTCAAATGCTTTGGCTCTTTTGATATAAGCACTACTTCAAATTCATTGTAGTCAAAGGCAAGAACGTGCATGTAATGTGTGCATGTAATGTGATACACACGCATCTACAAAGCTAGTGGCCAAAAACACTTTTCTTACAAAGAGTGCGGGATAGAACTCTTGCTGTCTGTTGACGTGCAATAAATCTCGAAAGTTATGTACGAACACCTGTCTTCATATAGCAACTTTTTTTTTTTTTTTTTTTTTTTTTAACAGTAACGCAAATAGTTACTTTCCCTGGTAACGAGTTACTTTTATTATAGAGTAATTCAGTTTCTAACTCAGTTACTTTTTGGAACAAGTAGTGAGTAACTATACTTTTTTTTTTAAGTAACGTTCCCAACACTGGTTTTAGTAAACAGTGAAGGCGGCAAAAGCGTGTGATATATATATATATATATATATATATATATATCTTAAAAAAAAGCGTATATATATATATATATATTATTAGAAACAAACAGTAATACTGTGAAGTACAATTGCAATTTAAATAATTCAATTTTTCAGCATCATTCCTCCAGTCTTCAGTGTCGCATGATCCTTCAGAAATCATTTGAATATGCTGATTTGCTGCTCAAGACATATTTCTAAACATCATCAATGCTGAAAACAGTTGTGCTGCTTCACATTTTTGTGGAAACCATGACAGATTTTATTTTTCAGGATTAATCAATGGATAGGATGTTCAGAAAAACGACATAAAAAAAATAATAATAATCTTTTGAAACATTATAAATCTATTTAATATCACTTTTGATCAATTTAATGCATAAATCATTTTTGAGTAAACATATTCATTTATCGAACTTTCGAGTTTAAACATTGCAAACAGAAGAATGACAGAAATGATGGTGAAGTTAAATTAATGGAAACAAAGATGTTATAATACATCTAAAATTATACAATTAAAAATTTTTCAAAGCCATTCAGACATATTTTCTTTTACAGATACTGGGCAACCAATTGTATGCCTTTCACTTTCATTCCTCACTACTACTGCAAAAAATTAAAATTAAAAAATAAATGGCCACATTTTTCTGAATCTGAGGCTCTGTCGATCTACACTACACTGTTAACATGAATCTGTTCTGTATGTGGTTTCATTAGACAAGAGTGTCTGCTCTCTCTGAATATATAGTGACATTTCAGCAGGATCTTCAGCAGAAGACCGAACTGTCTGAGAAATAGTCCCTGGCATGTCATGACAGCATACATCCAGCACACGTCACAAACCAGAAATGAGGCTTGACACAGAAAAACCCCAGCATAGGAAGGGACACTCACCGCCAATGATGTGAGTGTGGCATCAGCATCATGACATCATGAATCAGGTCAGAGGGTAGCAACAAACAACTAAACATCTCATCTGTGACAGGAAAAGTTCAGTGTCACACCCTCACAACATCTCTGTTGATATTCTTTATTTGCCTTGAAAATGAAAGTTGTGTTTGCCTGTGCAAATGTAATGTTTTCAGATTACTAGATTTTCTAACTTTTATACAATAACAATATTTAAAAAAAATATTGAGATTCCAGGCAAATTATAAATAATTATGAAAAAAAATATTATATCCTTTATGTTTTTAGATTATTTCCTTTAGTAGTATATTAAAAGTAATATATTCCTTCTTTTTTATATATAATAATAATAATAATAATAATAATAATGTTGTTGTTGTTGATTTGGATTACAGCTGTTATACGTTTCTGTCTTAGAGACAATATTAATATTAATAATGATTTTATATATATATATATATATATATATATGTGTGTGTGTGTGTGTGTGTGTGTGTGTGTTGCTATTATAATACAACTAAAAAATATATCTAAAAACATAAAGGATATGACTTATTTTACAGTAGAAACTTACATACTTATGTCTTCATTTATTAACTTTCAAGAGTTAAACTCTTGAGCTTTTATTTTGTCGGATATCTTACACTTCTGTGACAACAGCTTTACAAGTATTTCGTATTACAGATCTAGTAAAAAAAAAAATGCTGTAATCATCTGTAAACAAATATTTTACATTCAAAATCTAAACATGTAGTTCCAGAGGTTTTTCAAATCTGTATGAGCAACACTTATCCTTGCTTGCTTTATTTGCACCATTAATAATGTATTCTTTATTTAATGTGTCATTAATCAAACACTTCCTGATACAAAGTGACTGCATTCCTGAGGCAACCTGGATCCCATTATTGCTCCAGTCCATTAATAACATCTTCCAGGCCTTCAACACAACAACACAACAAGCTTTGAGTTGCTAGCCTGGATTTTTAACTACAAATCTAGTGCTGTCATCATCTAGACGATGCAGTATATTCCAGTAATGATTGCTGATTTCTCACCCTTATGCCCTGAACATAGTCTATCCCAGTATGTGAATGCAAAGGCTTCAGGCTGTGCTCGATTTCATGCATCAAACTTCTGGGAGTTGTACTATGAATTCATAACCCTTGTGAAAATGAAGTACATTTAACATACTTTTTAAGAAGAGTATATATTAAGAAATGATTATACTTTAAAATAATATACTTAAATGTGAACTGAATGTAATGTTTTCAGATGCATAATTGCATGTTATTGTAATTAAATGAAAATGTATTATGGTTACATTCATATTAAATGCCAATAGTTGAACTTCGCCCACCTAAATAGCATGTAAATACATCTTTATATATATATTTCATAATTATTTTTATTGAAATATGATTTACGTGTACTGTTCAATGTACTTACAAGCATTTATGATAAACTAAAATATACTTTAGTGTTATAAAAAAAAAATATATATTTATTTATTTATTAAAGTATCTTACAAGGGCACTTTCAATCCGATTAAACACACTTTTTTTCACAAGGGAATGTGGCAGAAATGCACAGTACATACTTAAATCAACAAGGGGGCTTGCTAGCTATTATCATGTTAACTAGCTGTATGTTTGTAAACTGTTAACATTTAGCTACTAGAATAATAGCACATCAGTTTTAATGACAGATATTTTGAGGAAATTCTACTGCCCCTTGAGTACTAAGGTTTGTTAATGCCACATTATGACATATGCTAAGCATGTAGGACTCCCTGCTTGCAATGCTAAACATTCCGGCCTATTTCTGGTCTGGGGCACATCCTTTTTATGACTTTTAATGCTGTAAATTTGGAAAAACATGATAAAACACATTCTGATCTAATCAGTTTAGTTTAATTAAAACACTCCTGCTGGTATTATGAACTGTGTTTCCCATTGTCATGTATTTGTTTTCTTTGCTCTACAGGAACTAAAAGCTATGTAATGAAACACATTCATCTTCTGAATGGGAATGCATAGAGGTCATTGCCACAGGTGATGGTCTTATGCATTAATGATATTGATTGTCCATTAATTCTTTACATCAAGGATGTTTTTGTGGTCACTTGCATGGGCTTGAATTTACTGTTCTTGTATAGTCTTATTTCATTGGATGTTTTCCTTGCATTTCCTTCATAGATGATCCTTACACTAGCCTGAGCAAGGTTAAATCTCTGATGTTCATGCATGCGCTTCATTTGGCACACGCAAATTAATCTCATCCAAGAGACATTAAAGATGTTAAGGTGATGGGCCAAAACTGATGCCCTGTTTGCATTGCCTGTTCCATAGCTAGCCACATTTTAACCATCTTCATTATTTTTAACTGAATCAATGTAATTGTTTTTAAAATGAACAGATTTATTCTGAGCAGTTTGGGATTCGAAATTTGAATAAATGTGCAAATAATTAGTCATAAACTAGGCCATGATTTTTCAGGAATGCACCCTAATGGCCAGAGGTGAAGGTGTACCAAGCACCTGATAGGCCAAAGAAATTGCCTCAACGACCCAACTACTAATTGTTTGCTTAGACACCAGGGATCCCATCCTGAGTGACCCAAAACACACCAATAACTGGTCAAACCTCTTCCACTGAGAGGACTTCCAAACATTCATCCAAAGCCTGTAAAGGGCAAAGCAAATGAAGCCTCTCTTGGTCTGCTGACTCATGTAGTGGAGGATAGAAGGCCTTTAAAAATATTGACCAGGCTGCATTCTTTGGGACCTTAGGCACATAACCTGGTCTAGGATGCTGGATGGCTTTCACTCTACCAGGACTGAATCCAAGCAGGACTGAGGGACAGACAAAGCTTGAATGTCCCCAACTTGCCTGAGGGATATAATAGCCATCAGGAAAACCATCTTTAGCATGAGATGTTTCTCTGACACTGTTTCCAATGGCTCAAAGGGGGCCAGGGATAATCCCTCGAGAACCATTGCCAGATCCCACATTTGGACTGGCATGAGCAGCAGGCCTCATCCTTCGTGCACCATGAAAGAACCGTACTACTACTAAATGGTGCCTCCCCAGAGGCACTAGAACACTAGAACCGCCAAGGGGTACATTTTACTCGTGGCTGTTTTTCAAATGTACATAACATAAGTCTCCCAGTCATTGACTTTTACTAAAATGATGTAAATTTTTCTTCTCAAAAATGTGCAGCCATTGACTTGCATTTTATGAATCACCAAGGACCACAGATTCAGCTAAAAATATTCTTTACTGGTATAATCGAGAAAAAAAAAAAAAGTAACCTTTATCTTGTATGGCCTGAGAATGAGTAAACTAACATTTTTTTTTTTTTTTGAGTGAATTATCCCTATCTATCAAAAAGATATATATATATATATATATATATATATATATATATATATATATATATATATATATATTTATGTGCTAATAAGCTTAAAAAAGCTTAAATATATACAAGTGTTGGACTATAATAATAATGTAAACTGTAATAATGTACGTGTATTCGTACCAGACCATTTTGGTACAGGGCTTTCGGTTCGGTGCACGTGTCTACCGAAATACCGAATGCAATATTTTGTGTGCGGAACATAGGTACATTTTCGTGTTTCCAAACGAACATATTAAGTGGCGGAAGTCTCCGCTTTCAGCTCAAATCCCACCCTGCAGCTGATTCTAAGGCCGGTGACACACTGGCTGTGTGGCGTGAGGTTGGCGTTTCTGCTGCGTGTCATTTGCGTGACAGCTGCTTCACGTTTTCTGTGTCTTTACACACCAGAATCGCGCCTGACGCGGCGCTGGCACGCTGCTGCTACTGTAGGTGACATAGAGGGAGACCGTCGACAGACCAGGATCTTGTCTTCACGACAACAATATCTATACTTCATGTTGAGCATAAATATAAAGCCTACTGATAAAGGACACCGTCAACAGTATTGACGGCAAAATAGACTATGTTTGACAGGTGCAATATGCCAGTGTGTCACCGGCCTAAGGTTTTCAAAAGGCATCACGCGAGTGTGAACATCACTACAACTAGGAAAAAAAACGATTGTAATTCAAGCGCAGCTCCCGTCTGCATTTAAACAGACCTTTGCTCTTAATTTCGATTGGTCCAACGCAATAACGAAATCTGAGCAGGTCTAAAAACTGAAACTGTTGATGCTGCAGTTTACACTGGAAAAGTTATATATATATTTTTTAAATATGAGCAGGCGTACAAGCTGGGATTGGTAATGCTGCACTGTAATCAGAGTTATTTATTTATATTTTTCATTTTATTTTATTATATGATATTGGTTTGAGACAGAGAGTATTTTATTTAGTGGAAAACTTTGCAGCAGTATTTTATTTCTTATTCTTTTTTTATTTTATATATATTTTATTAAAAAAGTATTTTAAAAAAGTGTAAGCAAATTGTAAAAAAAAAGTTTATAGTAATAAACAACCCTCAGTTTAATGTTTGCATTTCTTTCCCTCACTGTACCGAAAATGATCCGAACCGTGACTTTAAAACCGAGGTACGTACCAAACCGTGATTTTTGCGTACCGTTACACCCCTAATGTAAACAGTTGAATGCCTTTAATACAGCATTCAACCTTCTTTCAGTAGTTACTAACTGTACTTACTGTATGAATAGGCTACAGCTGGATGTCGTAGATGTTGAAGGGAATCTGATTTTCACTCTTCTCTTCAAAACTGCTCACAGTATTTTGATAATATTCAAATCTGTTGATTGTCGGTTGATGTTAAATTTAATCTTGGTGCTGTCAAGGTTTTATGACCATCACTCCACCTTTTTCATATTTTAGCACTGGTGTCTGTGATTACAGAAGTTGCAGCTCTTTTATAAATGCTGGATTTGTGAAGTCTGTGGTTGGTTTTTGTGGAGGTGAATATTGATGTTCTGTGAGTATTTCTGTGCTGTTTGGACACAGTCCTGCTTAGTGATTGACGGTTCCTGTCATTCACTTTCAGTTTTGACCACATTTCTTCTTTGCTGTGTTCAGTGTCATTATTGTAAAGACTGATGTTCTTAAAACACCAGAAAATTGGGCTAGCAAAGAGAAGGTTGTGGTAAACAGACTACCATGATCTGCCCTTTTTGGACATCTGACAAGTCACTTATTTCATGGGCCACTTGTTGTAAACACAGCTGAACACTTTAACTACACCTTAATTTTTGATGAGTAATAGGCATTGCTAAGAATCTAGTCAGACTCCTCAAAGGCGATTTTCTCAGTAATATTTGTTTTTGCTTTATTTTTGCACCCTCAGATTCCAGATTCTCAAATAGCTGTAAATCGGCCAAATATTGTCCGATCCTAATAAACCATACATCAGTGGAAAGCTTATTTATTCATCTTTCGTATTATGTAATATATAAATCTTAATTAAAAAAAAAAATACACTTAAGACTGGTTTTGTGGTCCAAATGATATTGACTGAGTACCCCTGTACATATTTATTTATTAATTTATGTATTAAAGTAGAAATACCTGAAAAACCACCCTCAACACCCACATATAGTAGTGTGTGAAACAACCACTCGCTTTACTGCCTTAGCAACAGCCTGGCAACCGTTCCCAACCCTGGAGTAGTGATATTGATAAATATGTGTGTGTGAGTGATGCAGCTTCATGCATGTGTCCTCTCAGAGGAAGCACACGGTTTCGCAGTGGCCCCTCCGGGCACCATATGGCCCTCTTTCCTTCTGAACAGGAGAAGGCGGAGCATCTGCTCAAAGTTTGATATTTCTAGCTCCTGGCAGAGATCGAGTAGATTTATCTTGATTTCACTGATACAGATCACATCACGCTTTCCACTGAAGCCAAGTAAAAGGAAATTCACTGAAAATATATCACGTGTAAATCTACACAGTGGTGCTAATTAGTGGCCGATATATCGGCCGTTTTTGGCATTTTTCAAATATCAGCATCTGACACACAGTGCTCACACTCTCACTCTTGTTCATCATCGTTGTTAACAGTTCTGTCCAATATGGATAGAAGTCTGTCTAATAATCAGATAGAATGGTTAAAAAAGGGATTATTGTATACAGAAAGTATTATAACAATTGCTTATATATTATTAGTATATTATTATTATTATATTATTTCATTTTCACTGTGTACTGGATGTGAAATGAGTGTTACCCTGGCTTTATTTGAAAAATATGATTCCCAATGCACATAGACTTCCCAGAATACTGAGTGCCTGTTGGTTACAGTGTTTACTTCCTTTTTAATTATATTTTTATAAAATATTTATCTGTGAAAAACACTTTGTCATCTATAGTATAATTATGTTTATTTTACACATTTATTTTTTTAAATTCATTGTTAAATTAGTTAAAATTTCTTAAATATTAATAATAATATATATTTTTTAAATGATATCGGCTTTATATCGGCTATCGCGCCGATATAAAAATTATATATATATATAATTTTGTTATTATTATTATTGTTTTTTTATTAAAACTGTTGCTTCTGTTCAAAATATGAGTTAAAACTCCATTATAATGCTTCCTCCAGAGAAAATGTCCATCGGCTGTCTTCTCACATCAAAATGCACACACATATTTGTTCCGAATTGATGGACTGGAGTGCTGTGGATTACTTGTGGATTATTTTGATGTTTTTATCAGCTGATTGGACTCTCATTCTGACAGCACAGATGGAATGATACATTTCTACAAATCTGATGAAAATCAAAATTATCTACATCTTGGCTGGCCTAAAAATCATAGTAGATTTCCAGTTAATTTAAAATTTTAGGGTGCTGCCCTGTCAGCTTTGTCTGTGTTGTCTGTTTAATGTTTCTTTGTTTGTCTTGTGCCACACAGAGACAGTTACTGGCTCTAGTTGCTGCTCTATATTCCAGTCTTGCTCTGTTACTTGTTGTGATAGTTTATCCTTGCTGTACTTTTTTGCTCTTGTTTTTTTTATATATATATATTACTTATATTTACTTGTAATTTTTTTCTTTAATTGTCAAATGAGTCTTGTTTCGAGTCTTGTAATATTATTATTGCTTGGATTTAAACTTAAGTTATTTTTATGAATAGGTACAATTACAAATACATAAATAATGTTGAGAATATATATTAAAAAAAAAGAACGTAATTGAATGTTTGTATAAATGCAATCAAATTTATAAAAACAGTAATCTTGCTTTTGTGATATTGCTGAATGATATAATATTATAATATAAAAATGCAGATCTCATACAAGCACTTTTTTGCATCTACTGTATATCTTGAATTTTGGATGTATGTTTGGTGACATTTTTGACACAATCCCTCAATAATTTCTGACCCGTGGTCCTAACACTATGGGGCCTCAACAAACTTCCAAGGGGGCCTCAAGATGAATATTAAAGTGTTAGAATTAACTAAAACAGGTACAAATTTTAAATAATTAATATACATCTTTCTAGTAAAGCTAAGCTCTAAAACATTTTGGGTAAGTGGAGGGGGCCTTCAAATTATTTTTGTGGACAATAGGGGGGCACTGAAGTCAATTATTTTGAGATCCACTGGTATAAATCACATTCTTTATTTCATTATTTACTTAGTTATTGATTGCACTTGAAGCAGGCATTTTTACTTTCGATTGCATTAATGATGGTTGTAAATAAATCACACAATGCACTGGTAATTTAGTGACAATCCCCACAATTGTGGTCTTGACTGGTCTTGCAACAAAATCCAGAGTCCACTTAGTCTGAGACCAAGACAATCATGCTATTCTATATAATTCTACAATTTTAATCAAATTTTAATCTATCTATCTGTCTATCAGTATATTTCAGCTTTTATGTATGCTGAGCAAAGTTTTTTCTTGGATGTTGCTTAGAAGGCAGTATAAGAAAACCAATAAACACAAAAAGAACTCTCAAAAACAGATTTGGGGGATTTTTTTCTAGGTGGACTAACAAAAGTTATTCCAGAAAGTCAACAGGTCTGACATGAACTTGTGATTCCAAGTTCTTTCCATTTTAGAGCATGATATTCATCAGACAGTCATTGAACATAGAAGCATCTGAAACCGTGTCTGACAATTAAGATTATAAAACAACGTGTTTAATCCGTTTGAATTAATATCCAATGCATTGTAGTACTGTATAATAAACAATTGAATAAATACAAGTATAAATTTATCTGTGCCATGTTTTCAATGCAACTTTCAAAATGAAATAAATCAATACATGCATACATACATACATACTCTATTTAAATGACTACATAATCACTTAACCTGTATTAAGGTATGAGGGGCCGTGCAAGACTTAATTCATTCTGGCACTCTTACACGCTTACATTCTCCTTTCACATACATATATTCTTGCTTTCACACACTTTCATTCTTCTTACACATGCATACATTTCTACTCTTACACACACTTACATTCTCCTTTCATATGCATATATTTTTGCTTTCACGCACACATACATTCTCCTTACAAATACATATATTTTTGCTTTCAAACTCATAAATTCTCCTTATACATATATTTGTACTCTCACACACATACATTCTCCTTTCACATACATATATAGATGTATGTAAGACAAGGATGTATATATGTACGAGAGAGAGTATAGTGGAAACGGAAGGCGTTTAGTTGAAACGGAAGGAGTGCTCAGTCGTGTTGCCAGATAGATATATTATAAGCATCCAAGGTTTCTTTTTTTTTTCATTTAATTTAGGAAGTGAATAAAGTGGGAGGTTGCAAGTTAGGGACAGCGATATCTTTATATTATTTAAATAACTCAAGACTCATTGCGGTTTATTCATTTTTAGATTTTCATTTACTTATTTAATTATTTTTTTTCAATTGCAGCTCTGGGTGCACCAATAACTCAGTGCTAGAATAGTGATCTATAAGCGCCACCTGCTGTCAGAGATTGAATTAGCATTTTCATCAGAATCAGAAAGCTTTATTGCCAAGTGTTTACACACAGAAGAAATTTCGTCAGGAGCTTCCAGTACAGAAATTACAAACATAGTGCAGACACACATATAATTAAGGAAATAAAACTAATAATAATAATGAAAAATTAATTCAGCCAATCTGATGTTTTTGTTTTGTGCACTTGCTTCATGTTGCATATATTTTTTTTTGTTTGTTTGTTTGCTCAAGGTTAGTTTGGCCAGTAACAGAGCAAAATAAACATTTAATAAATGTAAAAAATAAAAAAAAAATAAAAATTAAGAACTAAATAAATTGGCAACGAGAATGGGAATCGGCTCATTTGATTGTAAAATAAATAAAATCCTGATCAGTGCATCCTTAACTGGAATAGTTAGGACTACCTGAAAGACCTGAAAAAGCATGGTTTATTTCAGTTTTATCTTTGAACTATTGTACCTATTTGTGCAAAGTGGTTATTATTTATTACAATACAATGTTACAGTCAACAATGAAAACAATTAGTCTTATTGATTGATTGATTGTGGCAAGTCCTGTAAACATTTTGCCAGGGCAAGTACAGAAAAATTAAACCACTGGCCGAACCGGACCAGTTGAAAATGTATTTAGCGTTAAGCCCTGTTAATACAATCAAAATCAGTGTCTTAGAACTTGTACACAGATCTGTAGAACACGTAGGTTACATAATGATTTGTTAAAAATAAAAACTTAAAATATGTACTTGAAAAGAAAACAGGATGACTTTAAAAGAAAATAGCATAACTGTAAAATTGTGAGGAAGAGCTGAGCAGGTCTTGCTCATGTATTTCCTGGTCTGAGAGTGACTTCCTGCTTATACAGGAAGTAATGGATACCAAAAAAGGTAGAAATATATATATATGTAAAAGGAGAATGCATGTGTGTGAAAGCAAAAAAAAAAAAAATTATGTATGTGTAAGGAGAATTTATGTGTGTAAAGCAAGAATATATGTATTTGAAAAGAGAATGTAAGTGTGTGAGAGTAGAAATGTATGTATGTGTAAGGAGAGTGTATGTGTGTGAGAGTAGAAATGTATGTATGTGTAAGGAGAGTGTATGTGTGTGAGAGTAGAAATGTATGTATGTGTAAGGAGAGTGTATGTGTGTGAGAGTAGAAATGTATGTATGTGTAAGGAGAGTGTATGTGTGTGAGAGTAGAAATGTATGTATGTGTAAGGAGAGTGTATGTGTGTGAGAGTAGAAATGTATGTATGTGTAAGGAGAGTGTGTGTGTGAGAGTAGAAATGTATGTATGTGTAAGGAGAGTGTATGTGTGTGAGAGTAGAAATGTATGTATGTGTAAGGAGAGTGTATGTGTGTGAGAGTAGAAATGTATGTATGTGAATGGAGAATGTATGTGTGTGAGAGTGCCAGAATGAATTATGGCTTGTATGCCCCCCCATATTAAGGCAATAATCCATTAGTCATTCTGGTACAGACAGTGTTTCTGAAGCTTAATTGTGTCGTTGTATATTGTTTAAAGCACTTTAATTTTGTACTTTCTGCACAAGGGATCTGTGTCAATACAGAATATATAAAATAAGCGTTAGTTTGAATATGCGATCGGGCCGTGCCTGTCTCTCTATCCCAGAACAGGGACAACAATGTGATGTGTCATTGGGCTCAAATCCAGATGAGAGCAGGAGACAGCGTCCCCTCACCAGAGGCCTGTTTTTAATTCATTAGTGTAACCCCATTAATAACTGGATGTGGGACTTATCCAGTCTCCAAAACACACCCTGCATTACTCCCAGCAAGGGCAATAGCACTGGAGGGCTTCACCCGCCCCACAGAGACTGTCCCATTCCCTGCCCAGTGTCCCGAACACCTCATCCTGTATGCGTGTGATCTCATGACGTCAGCTAGGGGCCGCGCTTCAGAGCCACCACACATCCTTGTTATGGCCCCACTGTTGTTCTGAACCTTTGCGATGCTGAGCTTTACACCCCAGATGTCTTTCCAACAAAAGCTTCCCGATGCCCGCAGTCAGCAAAACACTTATCACTCGACTCCTGGCTCAAGTGCTTCTCCCAAAGAAAAGCAATCAGCACACTTGGCAGTCGCTGAGCATCAAGTATCTGATTTTCACAAATCATATTCACACAGTCACTGAGGCCCAGAACGGCCATATTGGTTGTGATTTCAATGACACTGCATGGCAAGAAACATGGCAATGTGTGAAACATAAGCTCGCTTTTCTTTGAGAATATGCAAATACTGGAAATGTTTTATTAGGTTTGCACATACAAACACAGAGAATGAACAAACGACTCAACCTAATTATTACACTTTTATAGTACATTATATTCTCCAGTCATAATAGGACAGAACTTCAGCTTGGAAGGCCTTGTGCAAAAGTAGTACACTTTAGCATACTTAAAAAAAGGAGTATTTACAATAGAAATTGTAATAATACTTTATATATAAATAATATTATGTAAATACTACTTTAAACGAATATACTTAATTGTTAACTGAATGTTTTCAGACACTTAGCTGCATGTTAACTGAAATTAAATGAAGGTTAATAGTTTAAATTATATATATATATATATATATATATATATATATATATATTTATTTTATTATTATTTTTTTTAACATGCTTAAATAGTTCACCTCTATTGAAACTTGTTGCGATTTAGTAGCTTACATTTTAAATTATAGTAAAAAACTTTTACAAATATTTAACACATCAAACTAAGTGAACTTCTTTAAAGCATGACAAAAGATTAAAACAATATGAATGTACTTTCAAGTAAAATTTTAATTTGACATTATTACGAAGTGCACTTTTTTAAAAGTGAATTTAAGTGTGTTAAGAAACATTCATAAAAGTGCATTTAAGTACACATCAGTGGCTTTTTATTTCATTATAATAATATCACTTAAAGTACATATACTTTATATATACAGTATATATACTTTTAAGATTTAAAGTACACTACAAGTACAAGTAGAAAGATCAAATTCAATATTCGTATATTCAACTTTGTTAAGAGTTGTTTGTTTGTATCTTTTTTCCTTGACACAAAAACTGTCTTCATCATTCCTGAGGCTCTATTCATTTCAGATCATTTAAGGCCATTGTTTTTTTATGTTGTTGTTGTTTGTTTGTTGGATTTACACCTTGATAGTGAATGTGTACCGCAGTCTGTCTCTCTCTCTCTCTCTCTCTGTGTGTGTGTGTGTGTTTCTTGCATTGCCAGTCACATGGCAGTGAAACAAGTGTGCATCAGCATTGCTTAGCCTGATAAAAGCTGGCAGGCCAGAAGCACTTTACTGTCTGCCTTGATGCACCTGGAGAGATCTGCTCAAACCTGCCTGTCTGCTTGCCAAAACTCTGTTCAATTATTCACATCACCAGCATCTTGATAAACATCCACAACTTCTAAAATTAGATTTAAACCAAATACAGAATCTAGGATCAGATCAACATTCAGAGCATCTGAATATGGAGGCTTGTGATGCGTTCATATTTGACATTTACATGTTGACCGTTCATCAGTAAACGGCAAATCAGATCACTAAATATAATACAATTATTCAGGAGCTTCTTTTTTTTCAGTATTATTTAAACATTTATTATTATTATTATTATTATTATTATTATTATTATTATTATTATTATTATTATAAACTGGCATTCATTTCTATTTATATTAAGATGATAACACATGATAAAAATAAATAAAAATAAAAATCCAACACTGCAGAGTTTGTACACTAACAAGACACTAATGAGACACTAACAAGTGATTATGAGAGCACAAAAACTGAACGATGCACATAAACTTTTCTTGTAAAGCATTTCTTTTGAATTTTATGTACAAATTATGTGAGCTTTTAAATGTTCACCTCAATTCTATGCTGGTGTTCATAATGACAATGTCAATATTAATTGAGGTTTCCTGCACCAGTCATAATCTTATTTAGTGTGGTAAATATTATTTAACTGTAAAGTAAGAGTAAAGCTTTTAATAAAGCTGTTTTTTTCTATGTGAATATATTTTAAAATGTAATTTAGTTCTGTGATCAAAGCTGAATTTTCAGCATCATTACTCCAGTCTTCAGTGTCACATGATCTTAGATGCTGATTTGCTGCTCAATAAATATTTCAGATTATTATCAGTGTCTGTCTGTCTGTATGTTTGTCAAAGCTCAGCAATTACCATTTGACATGCTAGAAACATCATAAAACATCCCAGAATTCACCAGTAACACCATAGAAACTGTGTAACAACTTCTTAGCAACCATCTTGCAATCATATAGCAATGCCAATGTAGCCATCCACCATACCCTGGCAACCAACTAGGAATCACATAGCAACACCTAGAAGTTGGCTTGCAAACACATAGCAATGCCCTCACAACCATCGAAAAACCCACAAGCAACCCCCTTGCAACCACCCAGAAAACCCTATGAGTTGCCTAGCAACACCTTAGCAACTACAAAGGAATACCCTAGCAACTGCACAGCAGTACAGTCGCTAACAACCTCCCAGAATTCCCTAGAAACCACATCGCAACACCCTTGCAACCACACAGTAATCTACCTGTTTGAGAGACTGCATAAACTTAAGTTTTTTACAACTGTTTCAAACTTTCTGTCTGGGCCAACACAATGGGCGACATGGAACAGAACAAGAGACCTTAAATTGTAACATTTGATAGTAAGAAAAAAATAAACAATAAAATAAAATAACAGCACACCTCAAAAAAAAAAGTGATATAATTTTTATATTTAAGATTTAATTTGACTTATTTTGGTATATCAAATAAAACGAATTGAAAATTAAAAAAATATTTTCTTGGTGATCGGCTGAAATAATAATATATTTTGTTTTGCTGTTTTCATACTTGCTGAAGGTAGTGATCGAAAAGTAGTTTGAATGATAACATGCAGCCATTTAACATTGACCAATCATGTCACGTGGGATGGTGGAATCTACAGAGAACGATCAAAGTGATGGAAATACACGCAAATATTATTTCTGTTTGACTTGAACCAGCGCTGATCAGACCAAAACAAACAAAGTCTAAACTTGGATATTTTAGGCAATATAGAAATCCTGGCCAGGACGTGTCTGGGAAAAATGGCTCTTATGGCCACCCTTTAGAAATACCTACAGGATTCTAGCAAATGGCTTGCAATCACATAGCAACCATCCAAGTGATATTTCAAGTAATATACATATAACTTAACTATAGTAATAAGACTTGACTGTGCTTCAAAATCTATTGAGTCTTGACATAGTATTAACAGGTAAATAAGTGAAAAAGATTTGTTGTCAGCATTGGTAGGGCTCGGTGAGCTTCTGTATGACAAAAAAATTCAAATATAAGAGGTGCCTCAAGAATAATGAACTATTTCAGTGCACAGTATTAGCTAAATATTCATATTAGCCACATGCTTCACTGCACACTTCAAATTAAATTAAATATTAGCACATTTTAATACCACATGGACATCTTATTATATGCTGAAATGGAATCACTGCCATTCAGGGGCATGAGCTTTATTAAAAAGCACAAAATCACCCACGCCCAAGAGAGCTGTGTTTCCGTTTGCTTTGTTATTCTCTAATATGTGTGTAACATGGGCTCTTTCTGCCAATGTTCTGTGTTAAGTCTCCAGCCATTAATGAGACCTGGTGCTAATGAAGGCTGGTCGTGGGACTCACTGGATCTGACAAAAATGCTCATTTAGTAATCCTCTGCTTTCTCACTGGTGAGAGATCATTTCATACCCCTCAGAAATTAAACATTAATTATGAGGGAGAGGTGGGTTAACACTGTTTATAGATTGAGAGCGGTGTCACAAGTCATAAACAGGGTCGCGGTCTTCGAGAAAATAAAAATGTAAATATTGCCAGCAGAGCCACTTATCCAAATTATATTGCTTGTAGTTAAATTTTAGGGATGTGGTGGACAGCATAGTTACATTTCTGTTTATTACTGCATCTTGTGTAATATCTTTCATTCACTTCTTTATACCAAATAAGTTTTTCTGAATTAAGAATTGTGATATCAACTCAGAATTGATATTAACTAAGAATTGTGAAATATAAACAGAATTGCAAGATATAAAACAAAATTGCAAGATATACAATCAAAATTGCAAGACAAACTAAGAACTGTGAGATATAAAAACAGACTTGTGAGATATAAAATCATACGAGATATAAACATAACTGTGAGATATAAACTCTAAGTTGTGGGATAGAAACTCTAAATTGCAAAATATAAACAGAATCATGAGATATAAACTAAAAATTGTAAAATTTAATCAGAATTGTGAGCTATAAACAAAATTGTAAGATATAAAATCAGAATTGCAAGACATAAACGAAGAATTGTGAGATATAAAAACAGACCTGTGAGATATAAAATCACAGCTACGAGATATAAACAGAATTGTGAGATATAAACTCAAAATTGCAAGATTCAAACACAAAATTGTGAAATATAATCAGAATTGCAAAATATAAACTCAGAACTGTGAGATATAAATAGAACTGTGAGACATAGACTCAAAATTGCAATATAGAAAGAGAATTGTGAGATATAAACTTAAAATTATGAAACATGAACATAATTGCAAGATATACTGTAAACTCTAAATTGCGAAATATAAACTTAAAAATTGTGAAATATAATCAGAATTGCGAGATATAAACTCAAAACCGCAAGATCTAAACAGAACTGTGACTCCAAATTGTGAGATATAAATAGAATTGTGAGATATTAACTCAAAATTGTGAAATTTAAACAGAATTTTTAGATATAAACTCAAAATTGCTAGCTATGAAATTTTGAAATAATTTTGAGTTTACATTTTAAAATTTTGATCTTCTTTTTTTCCAGAAATCAGAATAGCAAGGAAAAGAGTAAAAAATGTGAGATGAAAAGTCACAATTATTATTATTTTTATTTTTTAGTTATGTATTTATTTATTGATTTTTTTCTATTTCATGGTGGAAACATCCTTCCATAAAATACAGTATAAAATATGAACAGAAATGATTTGAGCAATCCTCCACAAACACTGCAGGAAGAGACTTGCTCTGATGTTTAATACATTTGGTTTAGGGGTTTGTTCTAGGTATGAGGAGCTGTAATAGCGATGCTTGCCCTAGTAAACACTACTAATAAGGAAATAGATCACAAATGTCCCTCAGCACATTGTGATCGCAGTGATGCAGACGAATGAGACACCAAAAGATCTGACTGCAAAAATTATGTGAGAGCAGCGCACAGTTTCTTTCCATGTGAATTAAACTGTATTACAAACCACAGAAACATCATAATATCTGTCTTCAGGTGCTTCACAGCAAGAATAGCAGGCTGTGATGTTTCAAAATGTAACAAATGTGTTAAGCTTTCTATTGTAAGAATGTTTTGTTCTGACTGTCAAAACATCTGTCACTTTCTAATGAAATGCACACAAGCTGAATCAACAAATGGTGTGATGTGTTGATGAACCATCATTTCAAGCAAACATTCCATGCAGATTACAAATTTAACAACCTATATAGTTAAAATTTTGCATAAGCCAATGCGTTTCCATACTGTTTCTCATTAAATAAAAAATAAAAATAATTAAATAATTATGCATCATCTTATTACTGATTCTGATTGGTCATTGCAGAATTCTAAGGTCAAATAATTTAGCATAATTATGTTGAATAGTAGTATTGACCGTAATCTCAGTAAATAATATATTACATGTGTACTACGGCTGTACTTGTCTCATTTCATTCCCTGCTCTCGTCTCACATTAAAATATAAAAATGCCAATAAATCTTTTATGTACATTTATTTATTAATTCAGTAAGTATCATGTAATGCGTAGGATAATGTACCACCAGCAAAGTAAACTCTGACAGGGTGGATCCAAACTGACTGAACATTATTTAATACATATTTAATTAAATCTATATAGTCGTTTTTACCAATGAACTACGATATATATTTTTTAATACATAAGAATACTAGACATCATTTTATATACAAAAATGAAGAAATAAATAAATAAATAAATAAATAAATAAATAAATAAATCATACATACATAATCCAACCACATATTTGTATATAACTTTTTTGGCCTGTTTTTGATTGTGCTTGATCTGTACATATTTCTCTCCTGATTCAGACAAACTGACTTTTTCACTATAGGAAGCCGTGTAAAGTTAAAAATAGAGTCTTGATGATGGATTTGTTTTTGACAAACACATCTTTTGCCTTCACAAGACATTCATTGAAGGACTGTTTATTATGTGATGTTTCTATCAGCTGTTTGGACTTTCTTTCTTACGGCACCCAGTCACTGCAGAGGCTCCATTGGTGAGCTAGTGATGGAATGCTACTGCTTCTTCAACAATCTCATCTATATCTTGGTAAATTTTCAGCATTACTGCTTTAAGTCAAATTTGCACAGTTGTTATTTTAATTCAGCAGGTAATTTTAGATGCAACATATGAGTGCTGTGACTTCTACAGAGCTGTTTCATTGCTAACAAACCCTGAAATGAAAGCAAACTGAGATTTATAATGAGACCCAGCACTAGAAGTGAATGTGAACGGAATACCTAATAAAATAAATACCTTGCTCTTGTCTTCTGAAATGAAATTTCTGCTCACGACTGTGTCTCGTAGTCACTGACAAACATGTCATTCATTCTGACAAAGACGACGGCGACAATGCCACTGATTGAGAGTTTGTTCGGCAACAGCCTCTGGCTCCAAACTAACTAAAACCCGCTTCAGTAAGTCAGCCACCAGTCACACATGAAGGTGGTGTCACCTGCGTGGGCATCAATCAGACGCTGGCATACAAACAGACAAACAAACAGCACTGACACAAATATGATTAGCGGCTTTTGCTCTTTTATCCGCTTGACTCATAAAAAACATCCAACGGTGTTTTTATTATTATTATTATTATTATTATTATTATTATTATTATTATTATTATTCCAAAAACATTGATTTTAACTAGCATAAAAAAATATAATTATATATATATATAGTATAATTAGTATAATTTTTTATGGGCTCACAACCTGCAGGAGGGAGCATAAGGGGCCGGTGCATAGTGGATCCGGCGACAGTCGAAGGCGAGACCCCCGTCGACCCCATCTCTGGACACGGAATCTGGCTTTAGGGACGTGGAATGTCACCTCGTTGGTGGGGAAGGAGCCTGAGCTTGTGCGGGAGGTTGAGAGGTACCGACTACACACTCTGGAACCACACTTCTGCCCCCCAGCTCAGCCGCCATGTGTTGGAGTTCACCCCGGTGAACGAGAGGGTCGCTTCCCTGTGCCTTCGAGTCGGGGATAGGTCTCTCACTGTCGTTTGTGCCTACAGGCTGAAAGGCAGTGCGGACTACCCGGCCCTCCTGGAGTCTCTGGGAGGGGTGCTGGAAAGTGCTCCGACTGGAGACTCCATTGTTCTACTGGCGGACTTCAACGCCCACGTGGGCAGTGACAGTGACACCTGGAGGGGCGTGATTGGGAGGAACGGCCCTCCTGACCTGAACTCGAGCGGTGTTCTGTCATTGGATTTCTGTGCTAACCACGGTTTGTCCATAACGGACACCATGTTCAAGCATAAGGGTGTCCATCAGTGCACGTGGCACCAGGACACCCTAGGCCGGAGGTCGATGATTGACTTTGTGGTCATGTCATCAGACCTTCGACCATACGTCTTGGACACTCGGGTGAAGAGAGGGGCGGAGCTGTCAACTGATTACCACCTGGTGGTGAGTTGGATCCAATGGCGGGGGAGGAAGCTGGACAGACTCGGCAGACCCAACCGTACTGTGAGGGTCTGTTGGGAACGTTTGGCCGAGCCCCCTGTCAGAGAGATCTTCAACTCCCACCTCCGGCAGAGCTTCAACCGGATCCCGAGGGAGTCTGGAGATATTGAGTCCGAGTGGACCATGTTCTCCACCTCCATTGTTGCTGCGGCTGCTCAGAGCTGTGGCCGTAAGGTCTCCGGTGCCTGTCGAGGCGGCAATCCCCAATTCCGGTGGTGGACACCGGAAGTAAGGGATGCCTTCAAGCTGAAGAAGGAGTCCTATCGGGCCTGGATGGCTTGTGGGACTCCGGAGGCAGCTGACAGGTACCGGCAGTCCAAGCGGACTGCAGCCCGGGTAGTCGTGGAGGCAAAAAATCGGACCTGGGAGGAGTTCGGTGAGGCCATGGAGAAAGACTATCCGTTGGCCTCGAAGAGATTCTGGCAAACCGTTCGACGCCTCAGGAGGGGGAAGCAGTGCCCTACCAACACTGTTTACAGTGGAGATGGGCACCTGTTGACCTCAACTGGGGATATCGTCGGGCGGTGGAAGGAATACTTCGAGGATCTCCTCAATCCCACCGACTTGTCTTCCGTTGAGGAAGCAGTGGCTGGGGACTCGGAGGAGGACTCGTCCATCACTCGGGCTGAAGTCATCGAGGTAGTTAAAAAGCTCCTCGGTGGCAAGGCACCAGGGGTGGATGAGATCTGCCCTGAGTACCTCAAGTCTCTGGATGTTGTGGGGCTGTCTTGGCTGACACGCCTCTGCAACATCGCATGGCGGTTGGGGACAGTACCTCTGGACTGGCAGACCGGGGTGGTGGTCCCTCTTTTCAAGAAGGGGGACCGGAGAGTGTGTTCCAACTATAGGGGGATCACACTTCTCAGCCTCCCCGGGAAAGTCTATGCCAGGGTACTGGAGAGGAGAATTCGGCCGATAGTGGAACCTCGGTGTGGTTTTCGTCCCGGTCGGTGTGGTTTTCGTCCCGGTCGCGGAACACTGGACCAGCTCTATACCCTTTCCAGGGTGCTGGAGGGTTCATGGGAGTTTGCCCAACCAGTCCACATGTGTTTTGTGGATTTGGAGAAGGCATTCGACCGTGTTCCTCGCGGCATCCGGTGGTGGGTGCTCTGGTAGTATGGGGTCGGCGGCCCCCTGCTAAGGGCTGTTCGGTCCCTGTACGACCAGAGCAAGAGCTTGGTTCGCATTGCCGGCAGTAAGTCAGACCTGTTCCCGGTGCATGTTGGACTCCGGCAGGGCTGCCCTTTGTCACCGGTTCTGTTCATAATTTTTATGGACAGAATTTCTAGGCGCAGCCAAGGGCCGGAGAGTATCCGGTTTGGGGACCATACGATTTTGTCGCTGCTTTTTGCGGATGATGTTGTTGTGTTGCCCTCCTCAGACCAGGCCTTTCAGCGTGCACTGGGACGGTTTGCAGCCGAGTGTGAAGCGGCTGGGATGAGAATCAGCACCTCCAAGCCGAGGCCATGGTTCTCAATCGGAAAAGAGTGGATTGCCCACTTCAGGTTGGTGGAAAGTTCCTGCCTCAAGTGGAGGAGTTCAGGTATCTTGGCGTCTTGGTCATGAGTGAGGGAAGGATGGAACGGGAGATTGACAGACGGATCGGTGCAGCTTCTGCAGTAATGCAGTCGCTAAGTTCCTACTCTCACCTAAGGACAAGATCCCGGATACAGGCGGCCGAAATGAGCTTTCTCCATAGGGTGGCTGGGTGCTCCCTTAGAGATAGGGTGAGAAGCTCGGTCACTCGGGAGGAGCTCAGAGTAGAGCTGTTCCCCAGGAAGAGCTGAAGGAAGTGGCTAGGGAGAGGGAAGTCTGGCCGTCTCTGCTTAGACTGCTGCCCCCGCGACCCGGCCCCGGATAAGCGGAAGATGATGGATGGATGGATATATATATATATATATATATATATATATATATATATATATAAATGCAAAGTTTAAACGTGACCATCTATACGCTGCTCTCCTATGCTGTGTGTGCTCACTGGCTGTTCTCTCCTCTGTCATCAAGGCGACCTGCATTTTACATCCTATTATCAAGCTTCCACTTCTAGCATTACACTTTTAAAGCAGCTAGACCTATTCAGTGATAATACAATTTAGCTGGGGCCGACACAAAAAACACCCTCCCTACAAGAAAATGAGCATCATTATGGAAAACAATGCCGCTGATGTTTATGGCTGAAGTTATAAATGGTTTGTCCTGACACTGTTCATCCAGGATTACAAGGGCAGGCGGCCAAAAAGGCCTAATGTATTTAAAGTGACACATTAAAAGGATAAACAGTAGCTTTATCTGCAAAGTACATTGACTTTCGTCGAAACGCAGCAAAATCCCATTAATGAAGCAGTTGGCCAAGTGATTACACATCTCAGCATCTCGAGGGGCAGAGCCACCATGTTGGAGAGGAAAGCAGGTCATAATCATACACACATAAGATTTCTAATCCAGTGTGCAGAGCTGGGAAACCAGCTCAGGTCTAGACCTCTTTTCTAGTCCATTCTTGTACAGGTCGGTGGACTGTCTATTACAACTGCTTACGAGAAACAAAGACAGACTACACCTCATATATACAACATTGTTCTTCTGTATTTAACAGACACTTATCTAAAATGATTTTCAGAAGACTTACTACCACTTCAGTCCCAGTTCAGCGATACTCTGACACTTATTGCTAACAATGCTGTGTGTCTCAGATACGCATCTTTCACCCTAGGGCCTGTTTACACCTAGTAACTTCATGTGTTTTCTCTGATCGGATAACATTCTGATCATGAAACGACCAGGTTTAAATGCAAGGAGGTGGTCTGGGAAGAATTCCAGACGAAAATGTTGAAGTGTAAATGCATCTGGTTGTTGAAACCACATATGCAAATGTTATACCTCCCAAAATGTTGAAATAATAAATGTGTGAGAGCATGGTATAGTCTATATGACATGTCATAGCCAAATATGACAGCACTAATGCAACACTAATCATCACAGATGAGTAGCTGAGTATCTCTTCAGAAAACTGACACACACACTGCTGCAAATGAAACTAAAAGTACGTCTCAGATGCTTAATAGTAAAGTTGTGGGACTAAAAATCTCTTACGAGTGCTGATGCGGGGCTCTCTCCTGCTGCAGTCTTTGATCTTGAAATTAACTGATTAACTGCTTTCGTTGACCTGAACTCTGTTACATTTGCATATAGCATGGAAATTAAAGATCAAATTTATATATGTTTTGCAGAGACACCTTTATGTCGCCAAGTGTTGATGGAACTTTTTTTAACAAATCAGCCAAATAGCAGTCAGATCAGAAATTTGTGAATTTGTTTACATTTCCTAAGCATGTTACTGGCTGCATTTTTACAAAACGTTAAATTTGTGGTTTATTTTGGATTAATCTGAAACCATTAAACTTTGCTTTATTGAAAATAAAGATTCTTTGCAGGAATCTACACTCTAAAAAGGATCTGTTTTAAATAAATAAATAATGGGTCATTTTGGCAAAAAAAAAAATTGCCCCAGTGGTCTGGGCTGTTTTAACCCAAATGTTGTTTTACAGTTATAACTGCTAGGTATTAAAACTGCTTAACCTGAAGTGGATTATAAATTAAAATAACTTTAACCACATGAAATCAGAATGACAACAGTAACAACATGAGCAACAGTAATCATCAAAATGTAACATAGGTAAGAACAGCATGAAATGGAAGAAATATAGGAAAAAAAATAAAAAAATAACTTAAAATTTTAAAGTAAGAAAAAGTGCAAATCGACTTATACAGCCCACTCAACATTGTAACCAAAATAAAATAAACAAGCAAACAAATAATAATAATAATAATAAAAAGTCTGAGCAGTTATATATATTAATTATTATTCTGCCATCGTTAATAGTCCCACTGTAGCCAAACCAAGAAACTGAAGTCTTCCTGTGTAAATACTTAAAGTAAGGATTTAGGAACAATGCTAAGGGTATAAAGAATCAGATAACTCAGTGTTCCATAAAAAAATAAAATCTTTTTTTTAAGATTTGCTCTTTGAAAGATTATTTGGGGAAGCAAAAGTATAGTTATCCTGTGGCATCACTGTGAAAAACCCCTTCTAAAACATTTATAAAAAAAAAAGTGTACTAGATCCTTTCATTGGGTTACATAAACCCATTCCAAAGGTTAGGGAGTCTGTGACAAGGAGCTCAGCAGACAGTTTTAGTTGTTGTTGTTTTCTCAAAATGTTATGTGCTTATATGACCAGCCTTTCTGAAGCAACAGACTGAGTGAAAATTAGTTTTACTCAGCTGGACAAATACTTACTTGACAATCAGCTGGTAGTGTCAGGATCAGCAGGAATGGACTCAAATGCAGTGTGAGTGAATCAAAGATTTCTTGAAAACACACAAATTCTCAAATCACAGGGGTACACAATCTTGAGACAGCTCCAACCAGCAGGAAGAGAACTATGCCCCAAGAGATAGTGGTGGGCGGTATGACCAAAGATTTATATCACAGTATTTTTCAAAATTATACCGGTTTCATGGTATATGACAGTATTTATTTATTTTTTTTTCATGCACGACCGGGTGTAAAACTTATTTTCTACTGATTGAGAAAGGAAATAGGCTACTTCAGTAGATTGACTTAGAATGCCCTATTTTATACTGTCACGATGAGTGAATATTGCAGAAAAATTCCACTCTAAAAAGCGAAAAAAAACACAACCCATTACTACATGTTATCCAGGAGTCACTCTCATTTATAATCATGACATCTTCCAACTGAATCATAGCTAAAGCCTTGTTGTTGCTTGTGGCTGGCAATTGACACGCCCACATTCCTTCGCCAACGGTCACTGTCGCTCGTGTCCCCAGAAGTCACCAGCTCTTCATTGAAAATGCTCTTTCGCTGTGTGTCACTGGCGGTGTGAACGGGGCTTAATTTTTATGCAAAAAAAGTCACTGTTTGTCAGTATATATATTCTATGGCCCGTTTCACACCGCCAGCGACTGTTTTGCTGTGTGTTGCTAGATTCGTGCTGTGAAGATGCTTGTGGGCGTTTCTACTGCTTGCTCTAACACTATTGGTAGACTGCACGTCTTGACATAGCTTTAGAAAATGCAATCACAAATATATATTTGTGTATTCTCTGCTTATTTGCATAAAGTTGAAAAATTCTCAACTTTTGTCACTTGACTCGCATCACTTGCGCACGTCCTGATTTTGCTGAGTTAGATGTGTTCCAGGGTCAACAACATTTTATTCCAAAAATGTATTCTTAACCATATCCCTACACCTAAACCTAACCTTAACCATGAGTAATCCCTAAAATCAGAGGAAATGATAGATTAATGACACAAGATGTACATGATGTACAAGCACCAAACAGTGATTTTAAGCATAAACTTCACAAAATCTATAAACTGGTTCTTCAAATCTGATTGGTTAATCACAATGTTGTTCCAGGGACAACAAAGATGTTGTCCCAGGGACAACAAAGATGTTGTCCCAGGAACATGTCTCACTTGGTAAAATCAGGTTCTGCATCACTTGGCGCGCCCACATTCCGTCGCCAACGGTCACTGTCGCTCGTGTTGCTGGAAATCGCCAACTCTTCATTGAAAATGCATGGGATTATGTCGCTCTGTCGATGTGTGTCACTGGCGGTGTGAACGGGGCTTATGGCAAAAAAACACTAAAGTTGCTAAATCTAGCGCTGAAGTCGTGCTCGTGTGTGTGAGTCAGGGGAGCTGATGGCAGTGGGTGGTGGATACAGTGTTGCCAACTAATTTTCAGAGAAAGTTGCTAAAGGAAGGTCGATTTGTTGCTAAATGACTTTGTGATGTCATTGCACGATGACGTAATTGCGTAATCATGATTCAAAACTCTGCGACGACATCAAATCGAAGCACAAACATTTTTTTTTAATTTTTTTTTATATAGATTTGTTTGTAAAATAATATGCATAATATTAATATACATAACTGTATTTTAAATACATTGAATTATCAAACACACATTTTTGAATTATTACAATTGAGTTTTTTTTTTTATAGCTAGTAAACTAGTACACATTCTCAACAATTATGCTTTAAGCGGTGTATTAGTAGTTAGTTAGTATGCTACACTCTAAGAAATGTCTGTAAAATAGGACACGGTCTAGTATGTTAATATGAAATCATTTTCCGTATTGTTTTTTACCTGCATTTTAAATTGCACATTGTGTTTTTGGGTTACAGTGGAAAAATGGATAATGTCCTGGAAATTTACTAATGTCTTTTCCACTTTTCTTACAGTGTACTAACTGAACAACAATCACAGGTACAAGCTACTAACAAAGTGTATCATTAGTGAATAATTATTAAACAATTATTATTATTATTAAATTTAAACAAGTGCAAATAGCAGCTAACTTAATTTACGTGATGTGTGTTCTGCTCAGGCATCTTGTTTTCCTCTTTTTGTGTAATTTGAATGGGAAATGTGTTCCTTTTTATTGTCTGAGTCACTTATCAAAAGTTGCCAAATTATTTTTTTTAAAATGGCTAAATTTGTTGCTAGGTGCTTTTGGAAGAAAAAAGTTGCTAATACAGCAACAAAATTGCTAAGTTGGCAACACTGGGTGGATATGTGTGGCGGTCAGTGGATAGTGTGGTCCACAATATCCACAACAATTTGTGGACGAGTTCTTCTGTGTGTCATCACGTTCTACTTGTTCTACAGTTTCAGTTTCAGAACTTTCACACTTAGTAACACATACAGCTGTGTCATCGCCACAGTGCAACAGTGAAAAGAGACCCTCTCAAATGCATTCCGAATATTATTTTAATGACACTGGTATTGCTGTATTTAAAAAATTCATATCATGAGAAAAATACATCCCCAGTTTATGTTAAAAACATAAATATACACAAGTTTATGTTAAAAACACACTAGTTACAAAAACAGTCGGTTATGTCTGTGAAGGTAACGTTAAACTGGGGGCTGTTTCATAAAAGATGCTAAGAAAAGCGGTGATTAAAGTCCAAAACCTGACTTGAACAAATCAATCGGGAATGAAGTGGTTTCATAAACACTTTAAGTTCAACAGTCTCACTAATTCAATCCAGGTTCAATGAGTGCACGTGATGTGCACGTTTATTATTAAGCAGCCCTTAATGTCGATCATGGATCAAATTGATCCACCGTGAATATTTCTGCGGTTTAATGCATTTGAGACATTGTGTTTTCCCCTGTGCATAACTGACACGTCACATTTGTATATTTTTCATCTGTAAATGTTAGAAAGTCATATCAATTTTCCCGTCAGGAGTGGGCGAGGCCTACGCAAGCGAACGCATGCGCGCTATACAGACTGAGCGCAATAGAATAATGATGCAATAATTCTGAATAAAATATGCATTCTGCTAAAATGTTTGTTGTTGGAAAATAAAATCCTACCTATAAGTTATTTTTTTTTTATCATAGTATTAACTGTAAACCAAATGTAAGCTACTAATATAACCTTACTGTCTCAAATGAGTTAATGTGTGTTCCTCTTTATTAATTAAAATGTGGTCTGATTTCTATTATTTATTTTAATTTTTTAATTCTCTGTTTTTAACTTTTCCGTTTAGTGTTTTAAATGATTTAATGCTTTAAAGAGCAATTTTTGGATGGTACTTTTTTAATGTTTTACTAATAACCATAAAAGGTGCAACATTCATAAAACCAGAGAGAAAGACTGCATGGTTACAAACTGCTGATCAACTGGATGGGCAAACTGCAACTGTTAAAATATTTTCATTTTATATAGTTTCCCAGCATAAATTGCCACCGTGAATGAGATTGAGCTATGGTAATTTTGCTTTATGAAACCAAATCAAGTGAAAATAAATCGGACTAACTGAAATAAGCCTGGCTTATTTGGTAAACTTTTTTTTATGAAACAGCCCCCTGCTGGGAAATAAGTCATGTTTATTTTATATCTAAATAGTGTTCTGTGATAACCTGTGTTGACAAAGGCAGAACAGTTAGTAGAGCTGCAGGTTTTGATCATATTTTATGCAAATTTTGCGCAGCTTGTTAGTGAACAATGGCTCTGTGTAGTAAATGCTGCATTAAGATACACATTAAATATTTATCGTGCAGTCCTAACAGAATGTTTTGCTCAAATAGCATTAGAGCTGGTACGCCGTGGTCACTTCCGAAAACATAATAACAGCGCAATGGTTTTTTATTTACAGATTAAGGGACAGTAATATTATAATGAGATCCCTTTGACAAGAGTGAAGTCAGATGTGCTTGTTTTAGTACACACTTGCAGAAAAAGACTTAGCAAAACCAAGTTACTGAGATAATCTTTTTCACGTTTTCTTGGTCGGTAGATAAACTGGTTACCTGATTATAACACATAAAACCTGGAAAAGGCAGATTTTCATGATATGTCACCTTTAAGTTTGAACTAAAGCATCTGTTCCACCACTGCAGTGTAATGATTAAGTTTGTTATAAGAGATTTCGTTTGAGTGATCTCTTTTTCTAATTGTATTATATGATTAAAAATAAGACAGTAAATGTGGATCTTTCAGATTAATTTGAGGCGTTCTGGTATGGTCTCAACCCCTCAGAGTCTTGATCTTGTCTTGGTCTCAACACACATTGGACTTGGTCTCGGATTTTAGGTGGTCTTGGCTACAACACTATTTTCTGATTTACTA